>NW_024745909.1:0-11515 GCF_018991925.1 Homarus americanus
AGCGGCCCGCTCGGTATATAAGGAAAAGTTAGTCGGGCCAGTTTTCAATTCTCTCGCTCCGCGCCACGAGTAACTGTGCCGCCATGCCTCCCAAAACTTCCGGAAAGGCTGCCAAGAAGGCTGGAAAGGCCCAGAAGGCCATTGCCAAGGGTGACAAGAAGAAGAAGCGCAGGAGGAAGGAAAGCTACAGCATCTACATCTACAAGGTACTGAAGCAAGTGCACCCCGACACAGTAGTCTCCTCCAAAGCTATGTCCATCATGAACTCTTTCGTGAACGACATCTTCGAGCGCATCGCTGCCGAAGCTTCCCGCCTGGCGCACTACAACAAACGCTCCACCATTACAAGTCGGGAAATCCAGACAGCTGTCCGACTCTTGCTGCCCGGTGAACTGGCCAAGCATGCCGTGTCTGAGGGCACCAAGGCTGTCACCAAGTACACCTCTTCCAAGTAAGAGGTTACTTGTGCACAACAAACACGCCATCCCACTACTACAACTTAATTGGCTCCATCGGAGCCACAGTTACATGTTAAAGAGACAGTTACCGACAGTGATATATTGAGAGGGAAATAAATAAAAAAAAAATTATAATAATCTGCATTCTCTATTGGCGTAGAAACCGGACTAAATCGAAACATAATAAATAAATAAATAAATTCTGCGTGGAGTACTTTTACACCCACTGCAAAGTGACATACATGGAGTGTGTTTGGGCTTCATTTCATGTTTGCAGCACGCCTATTTCATGTAAACAATTTATTTTATTTTATTGTATTTTATTGTATTTTATTTTATTTTATTTATTTATTTACTTACTTATTCTTTATATATTTATTTGTTACTAGCTCTTGTTTGTTGCACCCACCCACCTCCCGAATTGATGACCTACTATACATTCGTGCCTGCACGAATGTTACCAACTTACCGTTAGGCGATTTGGGTAACCGAAATTAACGCTCTCCTACCACCAACCATTTCGATTGTCATGACAATTATCTTCAGAACAGTTCTTTGGCCCTGAGAAGGGCCGAGTTATAGATGTCTGGTAGGTTTTGTTGTGCTTTTTGTTTTTCCCCAAGGAAGAGGACTTAAGCACGCTCTCCGCGGATGCGCCGGGCCAGCTGGATGTCCTTGGGCATGATGGTAACGCGCTTGGCGTGAATGGCACACAGGTTGGTGTCCTCGAAAAGACCCACCAGGTAAGCCTCAGAGGCTTCCTGCAGAGCCATGACGGCAGACGACTGGAAGCGCAGGTCAGTCTTGAAACCCTGGGCGATCTCACGCACCAGGCGCTGGAAGGGCAGCTTCCTGATGAGTAGCTCTGTGCTCTTCTGGTAACGACGGATCTCACGAAGGGCGACGGTTCCGGGCCTGTAACGATGGGGCTTCTTGACACCACCGGTGGCTGGGGCGGACTTGCGAGCTGCCTTGGTGGCAAGCTGCTTCCGTGGAGCCTTGCCTCCAGTGGACTTGCGGGCAGTCTGTTTAGTACGGGCCATCTCGACGACGAAATAGTAAATACGGGCGGCCTGGCAGGCGGGCGGGCTTATATACAGACATTCTCCACCTCAGTGGCCACCTCATTGGCCACGAGTGCCGCATGCGTCATCCGCAAGCTACGCCCCACCTCCAAGAGGGAGGGACGGCCTTGGATGAACGATACTACCGCTGCGTCCACAGCACGCCACCTACTCCCACCAAACCGTGGGCGAAGCCACACCAGGACCACCTGTAGTAGCAACCACAACAACATGACTAGACGAGGCAAAGGAGGCAAGGGACTTGGAAAGGGTGGCGCCAAGCGTCATCGTAAGGTGCTTCGTGACAACATCCGGGGTATCACCAAGCCCGCCATTCGTCGTCTAGCTCGGCGTGGAGGTGTTAAACGTATATCCGGCCTTATCTACGAGGAGACCCGCGGCGTCCTCAAGGTGTTTCTGGAGAACGTCATCCGTGACGCCGTCACCTACACCGAGCACGCAAAAAGGAAGACCGTCACCGCCATGGATGTGGTGTATGCCCTGAAACGGCAGGGCCGCACCCTTTATGGTTTTGGTGGTTAATCAACCTGATGGACGGGCGCACACCACCACCACCACCACCACGACAAACAAATATACGGACCTAATTTTAGGTCCACATTTAAATCACTAAAGAGTTGGTTAGACACTGAGTAAATCGTTGAAAATAGATCCAATAACATGATCCTCTCTAATTCTGGACTTGTGGTATGAGTATAGGTTGTGCGTGAACGTGTTGGAACCACTTCCTAATAATTGTCAGTCAGTCAACATTCACCTAACCTCCAGGTACCTCACCTAACTTCCTGTAGCGTCACCGAACCTCACGAAATGTAACCCAATGTAGTTTATAATCTATCCTAACATGACATAACATAACCACGCACTATATTACTTCGGTAAGAGTAATGAGTTTTAATACACAAAGTTGCAGTTATCATTCATTCATACATACATACATACATACATACATAACATGCTAGTGGCAGGGGGGGATTGAAGTGAATTTTAGGAGGATAGAATAGGTGCAGTGGCTAAACAGCGCTTGCGTGAGGGACTTTAAGCAGCAACTCGCCTGGATGCGGCAGGATAGAGTCAGGTCAAGCGTCCGGTGCATGTTGGGTTCCGCCATGGTTTCTCAGTGTTTTGTCGGCTTGATTGTGTGTGTGTTGTTTTCTTGTTTGGAGGAAATGTCTTGGTATTCTTCTTCTTAGCTTGAAGTTGATTTTCTTCTAACTCTTCTCCTCTTGTTGTTCGTCTTCCCCGTGTCTGCTATCATTCTGTAAAGACTCTATATATGTATGTAGGTATGAGTGAGTAACAGTTGCCGGTTACAGTGATACTTCATATTCGCTGGTGTTGTACTGTATGGCTTCGGTATTTCTTAATATACAAACAGCACCGTTAGGGGATTGAGGTATTTAAAAACCAGCCTACATTACTTATATATAGAAATAAATAATGTGGCTTGGACAATAATGACGACTACTCTCTCCTACCTAACCCAAACAAGGGCTTTTCGAAAGTATAAATTGGACACAATTGACTTAGTACATACATTGGTGGTTTAACAAAAGCCCTCATTAGAGAAAGGTGAAGGAGCACACAGTGAACATACAGATTAATGTTTGCACGCATAGATCATGTAAGGTGAGGTGTTGAACACCAGACACGTAGTGTAGTAACTCCCTCACAGATGGCGTTATGAGGGGCCTGAGGATGTAGCAGTTACCTCACAGATGGTGTTATGAGGAACTTCACATGATGATGCTGTAGCAAAACATTCACTACGTGGTGTCGTAGCATCTTGGGGACACCACGTGGTCGACATGACTCACTCATTCAAGTGGGTGAGGTGTGGTCCCAGGCCTCTCTATCGTGGAGTCTCAGGGGAAGTATAACTGGGTACCTGGGACCTCACTGTGTGAAGGTGGTTAGCTAGCTTGGGTAAGACTCAACTGCCGAGTTGTTTTTCACTGAGTTAAGCACTGTTCACCACTATTCATCACTGGTTCCATTCCTTGGCCAAATGAGATAGTACCTTATGGCAAGAACTTGTTGATAGTCCGCTGGGGAGGAGGGTTCAGGGGAGTGAGTTGGTATGGGCCAACATATAAATAATAATAATAATAATAATAATTAACGGTTTATTGAACGAGCTTGGCAGCCAGAAGACTGAAAATATACAGTTACATATTTGGGGAATAGGTTACGAATTACAAATAATATACAAGTAACATGAGTGACACAAATAAGACATATAATAACTAGCTGGGGAAAAGCTCAAACTACAGTTCATTTCAACATAGTGACAGTGCAAGGAGTAGTGTTTACTGGGAGTGAGTACACTGATTTATTACAAGTTATCGATAATTTTTACAATGGTTGGGACTGGGCTGTTCTTATAGCGATCAGTTCGTGCACGTATGGGCTGGGCTGGATGCGGTTGTGGTGTCGAAGAGCAATTCTCGGACTAGGGATCTCAGGTGGTAGTAGGAGCCGGTGTAGAAGCTTCTTACCAAATTTGCAGATGGGGTCGTGGTGATGGTCAGTGAGAGTCTAAAGGGTCGGTCAGTGTGTTGAGCGCTTCTTGATATGTGGAGTAGGAAGGGTAGAGAATAATCTTGCATGGCCTCTTTGGCACTTTTTCGAGGTGTTTACGTTGTGTGGCATTTAGGGAGGAAGACCAGGTGGAGGAGGCATAGGTGAGCTTGGGAAGTATGAATGTTGTGTAAACACTGAGGAGCTCGTGTGCAGGACCACCGAGGGACTTGAGTCGGCGTAGGAGGTGGAGACGGAAACTGGAGGATTTGATAACTTCACTGACGTGTGGTTTCTAATTTAGTTTGTTGTCTATATGTATGTGTGTGTGTGTGTGTGTGTGTGTGTGTGTATACTACTGTACTTTTTAGATCCTCCTACGCAACCTAACCTATTATAGTTAAGTATAGTAGGCTATACACTATTTTGTTAGTATGTGTTATAAAATGTAATTGCATGTTATTATTATTAATATTATTATTATTAATATTATTATTATTCTTATTATTATTAGTATTATTATTATTATTATTATTATTTTTATTATTGTTATTATTATTACATACTAATATAATACTAAGTTGCCCACCAGATTTCCTCAGAGATGGGAGGAGCACATTGGCGGCGGTGTTGTTTATAATCCGCCCGATTACTGATTCCTATTCACCGAGCCAGAGCTGGCGGGCGGCGTGTTATGTGCCACGTTTTGTTTCCCATTGGGCGTACCGCTCAGCTGGGGAGTAGGAGATTTCATAAAAAGAAAGTTTGAGTGGAGAGCACACCTTTTCCTTCACATACAGTTATCTTAGACCATCTACTAGTATAATAGTTTGCACAAAAATACTCTACACTCTTTCTAGGTTGTTGCTATTTTTTTTTTTTTTTTTTTGACTTCTCATCAGATTGTGCATTCAACTAATATACACTATTAGTGTGTTTATTATTATGTTTTATAGTATTATTTCGTATAATATTGGGTAACACAATTATAGTCACTAGTATAGTATATTATTGGGGTTTATAGCAGTTTGTGGTCTAATAGTATCATGCTTTATGAGTGGTGTTCTATGTAGTGATGATTAGGCAATAAAATATGCTTTGGGTGTTTATAGCAGTTTTTGTGGTCTACTAGTATCATGCTTTATGGGTGGTGTTCTATGTAGTGATGATTAGGCCATAAAATATGCTTTTGGTTTATTGCTAACAAAATATACTTTGCTCTACCGCTGAAGTGCAAAACATGGTGAAACTTACATACACCGTTAATAAAGTATTGATGGAAGAAGAAGAAGAAGAAGAAGAAGAAGAAGAAGAAGAAGAAGAAGAAGAAGAAGAAGAAGTAAGAGGAAGAATTGTGGAGGGAATGAACAGTGAGACAATGTAAAGCCTCCGGGATGGCGGCAGCGTTTCTGTTATTAATATATAATAAGACAATAGGAAAATATGTTGTTGTCTCTACCTGTATTATTACCTTTGCGATAGCATGGTTCAATTTTGGGAGGACATAGGAAGGAGCAGGAGGTTAGGAAGGAGCAGGAGGTTAGGAAGGGATTTGTAGTGGGAGAGATAGTGTCTGTGATCCTCGGGTCACCACTCCTCGGATTGTGTCAGTTCAAGTTTAGAAGCTCCAACAACTTTCCTGAATACGAATTCGCAACCTTTCGATTTACAACAGGTACCTACTTACTGCTACAGTAGGTGAACAGGGACCAAGGGGGCTAGGAATAGTGTCCAAACAACTTGCTCCTGCCTGCCTGTGTGATGTAGTCGTGGCCAGAATTAGGTTAGGATACAGACACATCTGGCAAGTTAGTAACGCTGTACCCATACCGGAACACTCAGCATGTAAACTTTGTGATACACCTTTAAAGCACTATATTATTGAATGTGACACTGTCAAAGACTTCAGGCCACCTCACTTATTGTATCTTGAACTATGTCATTACTTCATTGAGGACATTACATTCTTGCTCTTTATCCCAAATTGGCTAGCCCACACTGGTAAATGTGTACTGTACTGTCAATGAATCTGATGTATTTCTTTGTGTATGAACCTGACTGAAAATAAGGTCTCATCCCTTGCTGCTGCTGCTGCTAAAGCTGCTTCTTGCGCCCTTCTAAGTCCCGTTTAAGTCCCCCACCCCAGGCCCCCGCAGTACCCCTTCACATCTACACCATTCAAAATCAATTTCACTCAATTTCCACAATACTATGCTAATTACACGTAAAATAGAGTGTTATCCTGCAAAACGTTGATGTCGTATATTTCTCTCTTTAAGTGATATCCTGTGGCTCCGAAAGGAGCCTGTTTGGTTAGGTTGTCTTGTGTGAACGAACCTTGGGTTCTTATTTCTTCTCTGTCTTCTTGGGGAGGAGCACAGCTTGGATGTTAGGAAGGACACCCCCTTGGGCAATGGTGACTCCAGACAGGAGCTTGTTCAGCTCCTCGTCATTGCGAATGGCAAGCTGAAGATGACGCGGGATAATGCGGGTCTTCTTGTTGTCGCGGGCGGCGTTGCCGGCCAGCTCGAGCACTTCTGCTGCCAGGTACTCCATGACGGCTGCAAGGTACACAGGTGCACCTGCACCAACACGCTCAGCATAGTTGCCTTTACGCAAGAGACGGTGGATCCTACCCACGGGGAACTGGAGTCCGGCCCTGCTAGAACGGGACTTTGACTTGCCCTTCACCTTGCCTCCCTTGCCGCGTCCTGACATGTTGCTGCTGCTGCTTTTCGTGATAGGAGTTAAATTTCCGCCCGCCACCTTGGTCTTTTATACCAAGCTCAGGATCAGGCCAGGTGGCCGTCTCGCGGACCCAACCAATGTAAGAGAGCCGTAGCTGCAGCCAGTCTGATCCTGAGCGGCCCGCTCGGTATATAAGGAAAAGTTAGTCGGGCCAGTTTTCAATTCTCTCGCTCCGCGCCACGAGTAACTGTGCCGCCATGCCTCCCAAAACTTCCGGAAAGGCTGCCAAGAAGGCTGGAAAGGCCCAGAAGGCCATTGCCAAGGGTGACAAGAAGAAGAAGCGCAGGAGGAAGGAAAGCTACAGCATCTACATCTACAAGGTACTGAAGCAAGTGCACCCCGACACAGGAGTCTCCTCCAAAGCTATGTCCATCATGAACTCTTTCGTGAACGACATCTTCGAGCGCATCGCTGCCGAGGCTTCCCGCCTGGCGCACTACAACAAACGCTCCACCATTACAAGTCGGGAAATCCAGACAGCTGTCCGACTCTTGCTGCCCGGTGAACTGGCCAAGCATGCCGTGTCTGAGGGCACCAAGGCTGTCACCAAGTACACCTCTTCCAAGTAAGAGGTTACTTGTACACAACAAACACGCCATCCCACTACTACAACTTAATCGGCTCCATCGGAGCCACAGTTACATGTTAAAGAGACAGTTACCGACAGTGATATATTGAGAGGGAAATAAATAAAAAAAAAATTATAATAATCTGCATTCTCTATTGGCGTAGAAACCGGACTAAATCGAAACATAATAAATAAATAAATAAATTCTGCGTGGAGTACTTTTACACCCACTGCAAAGTGACATACATGGAGTGTGTTTGGGCTTCATTTCATGTTTGCAGCACGCCTATTTCATGTAAACAATTTATTTTATTTTATTGTATTTTATTGTATTTTCTTTTATTTTATTTATTTATTTACTTACTTATTCTTTATATATTTATTTGTTACTATCTCTTGTTTGTTGCACCCACCCACCTCCCGAATTGATGACCTACTATACATTCGTGCCTGCACGAATGTTACCAACTTACCGTTAGGCGATTTGGGTAACCGAAATTAACGCTCTCCTACCACCAACCATTTCGATTGTCATGACAATTATCTTCAGAACAGTTCTTTGGCCCTGAGAAGGGCCGAGTTATAGATGTCTGGTAGGTTTTGTTGTGCTTTTTCTTTTTCCCCAAGGAAGAGGACTTAAGCACGCTCTCCGCGGATGCGCCGGGCCAGCTGGATGTCCTTAGGCATGATGGTAACGCGCTTGGCGTGAATGGCACACAGGTTGGTGTCCTCGAAAAGACCCACCAGGTAAGCCTCAGAGGCTTCCTGCAGAGCCATGACGGCAGACGACTGGAAGCGCAGGTCAGTCTTGAAATCCTGGGCGATCTCACGCACCAGGCGCTGGAAGGGCAGCTTCCTGATGAGTAGCTCTGTGCTCTTCTGGTAACGACGGATCTCACGAGGGGCGACGGTTCCGGGCCTGTAACGATGGGGCTTCTTGACACCACCGGTGGCTGGGGCGGACTTGCGAGCTGCCTTGGTGGCAAGCTGCTTCCGTGGAGCCTTGCCTCCAGTGGACTTGCGGGCAGTCTGTTTAGTACGGGCCATCTCGACGACGAAATAGTAAATACGGGCGGCCTGGCAGGCGGGCGGGCTTATATACAGACATTCTCCACCTCAGTGGCCACCTCATTGGCCACGAGTGCCGCATGCGTCATCCGCAAGCTACGCCCCACCTCCAAGAGGGAGGGACGACGCCCAGATGAACGATACTACCGCCGTCCCTGGCCGCCACCCTACTTCCCACCAAACCGTGGGTTTTCGAAGCTAATGGGATCGTGGGGGTCACCAAGGTAGAACGCCTAAAGCTCCATGGTGACATCAAGATCACCTTCGCCGAGATGGGCATGCCCGCTCAACTCGCGGAGATCCCAGACATCAACGGCATTCCTTTTAAAATGTTTGCCTTCATGTGGGACAACTTGAAGCTGGGTGTAATCTCCCCCGCCGAAATTGCCCACATGGACAAAGCAGAGCTGAGTGAGCTCCTCAAGGAGCAGCAGCTCCAAGTTGTGAAGAAGCTGTCCGACACCACTGCCCTCATCGGACACCACTCCACCCTACCCAAGGAAGCTCAACTGGCGTGGGTAGCTATGCCAGTCAAGCCCTACTGCAGACCGAAACGGTGTTACAAATGCCAGCACTATGGACACACTGTAAACAAGTGTGAGGCGCAGGAAGACACCTGCTCCATGTGTGGCAGCCCTGGACACCGCTACACGGCCTGCCCCAACACAGAGAAAAAATGCGTTGCCTGTGGTGGCCCACACTCCTCCGCCGACCGGACCTGCCCCAGATGGAAGGAGGAATGCAGGGTAGCCAAGGCTCGTCTTGAGAAAAAACTGAGCTACAAAGAGGCCCTCCTTGCCGTACGCTCCCAAGAAAAGAAAAAACCAGCAGTAAAGAAAAACCAAGATAAGAAAACTCAACAGAAGCAGCCCACCACACAGAACCAAGAACACCACGTGGCCCGTGGTGCTGAAGCCCACGCGGCCAGTGGTGCTGAAGCCCACGCGGCCAGTGGTGCTGAAGCCCACGTGGTCAACCTCTCCCTCTCTGAATTCTTCCACACCTATGAGGACTTAAAATACGAGGAAGACGAACAAGAAGACCCAAACACAAACGAATGGACAATTCAAGAGAGCAAGAAGAGAAGGAGAGAGAGAAGAAAATCGACATCAAGCTAAGAAGACCAAGACATCCCCTCCACACAAGCAACCAAAACACAATCAAGCCGACCAAGCACTGAACATCCATTGCCCAACCCAACACGCACCTGACGCCTGACCTGACGCTTGACCTGACGCTTGACCTGACGCTTGACCTGACGCTAGCCTGGCCTTGTCTTGTCGCCTCCCTGCCGCGTCCAGCCGGGTTGTTGCTGCTGCCCCCATCTTATAATCCCTCACGCAAGCGGTGTTTAGCCACTGCATCTGTTCTCTCCTCCTAAAATTCACTTCAATCCTCCCTTTATTCTTCTCCTGAACCTCCTTCCCCCCTGTCACTAGCATTTTTCGATTTCGATTCGATTCGGCGAAGCCACACCAGGACCATCTGTAGTAGCAACCACAACAACATGACTGGACGAGGCAAAGGAGGCAAGGGACTTGGAAAGGGTGGCGCCAAGCGTCATCGTAAGGTGCTTCGTGACAACATCCAGGGTATCACCAAGCCCGCCATTCGTCGTCTAGCTCGGCGTGGAGGTGTTAAACGTATATCCGGCCTTATCTACGAGGAGACCCGCGGCGTCCTCAAGGTGCTTCTGGAGAACGTCATCCGTGACGCCGTCACCTACACCGAGCACGCAAAAAGGAAGACCGTCACCGCCATGGATGTGGTGTATGCCCTGAAACAACGGGGCCGCACCCTTTATAATTTTGGTGGTTAATCAACCTACAGTGGTTAAGGCACCACCACCACCCTACACGACAAACAAATTTTGGGTCACATTTCCATCAACTAAGAGTTGGTTGAACGCTGAGTAAATCGTTGAAAATATATCCAATAACATGATCCTCTCTAATTCTGGACTTGTGGTATGAGTATAGGTTGTGTGTGAACGTGTTGGAACCACTTCCTAATAATTGTCAGTCAGTCAGTCAGTCAGTCAGTCAACATTCACCTAACCTCCAGGTACCTCACCTAACTTCCTGTAGCGTCACCGAACCTCACGAAATGTAACCCAATGTAGTTTATAATCTATCCTAACATGACATAACATAACCACGCACTATATTACTTCGGTAAGAGTAATGAGGTTTAATACACAAAGTTGCAGTTATCATTCATTCATACATACATACATACATACATACATACATACATACATACATACATACATACATACATACATACATACATACATACATACATACATAACATGCTAGTGGCAGGGGGGGATTGAAGTGAATTTTAGGAGGATAGAATAGGTGCAGTGGCTAAACAGCGCTTGCGTGAGGGACTTTAAGCAGCAACTCGCCTGGATGCGGCAGGATAGAGTCAGGTCAAGCGTCCGGTGCATGTTGGGTTCCTCCATGGTTTCTCAGTGTTTGGTCGGCTTGATTGTGTGTGTTGTTTTCTTGTTTGGAGGAAATGTCTTGGTATTCTTCTTCTTAGCTTGAAGTTGATTTTCTTCTAACTCTTCTCCTCTTGTTGTTCGTCTTCCTCGTGTCTGCTATCATTCTGTAAAGACTCTCTATATGTATGTAGGTATGAGTGAGTAACAGTTGCCGGTTACAGTGATACTTCATATTCGCTGGTGTTGTACTGTATGGCTTCGGTATTGCTTAATATACAAACGGCACCGTTAGGGGATTGAGGTATTTAAAAACCAGCCTGCATTACTTATATATAGAAATAAATAATGTGGCTTGGACAATAATGACGACTACTCTCTCCTACCTTCCCCAAACAAGGGCTTTTCGAAAGTATACATTGGACACAAATGACTTAGTACATCATAAATTGGTGGTTTAACAAAAGCCCTCATTAGAGAAAGGTGAAGGAGCACACAGTGAACATACAGATTAATGTTTGCACGCGTAGATCATGTAAGGTGAGATGTTGAACACCAGACACGTAGTGTAGTAACTCCCTCACAGATGGCGTTATGAGGGGCCTGCTGATGTAGCAGTTAC
>NW_024745910.1:0-5931 GCF_018991925.1 Homarus americanus
AAAGATCCATGGTGGAGGAACTATGTAACCATTTTTGGAAAATTTCTGAAAATTTTTCGGAAAATTTTTGAAAAATTTTGAAAATTTTTTGAAAATTTTTGAAAATTTTTGGAAAATTGTTGAAAATTTTCTGATAATTTTGGGACATTTTTGGAAAATTTTTGGAAAATTTTCAAAAATTTTCAAAAATTTTCCAAAAATTTTTCAGAGGGGCTGACCTTGAGTGTAGAAGGCCGCTCCGGATGTTTGATGTTTTGGATCCACCGAGCCGTCTGTGAAGTATGATGGTGCATCAGCCGGAGTCTCGGTGGCTATGACTTCCAGTTATTTTTTTGAGGTCCTTCTGGAGGTAGGCTTTACTATCGCCTAGGTCGGTAATTTTGAATGTGGCTGGTGGAGAGCTCCATGGTGGAGGAACTACGTAACCATTTTTTGAAAAATTGTGAACAATTTTAGAAAATTTTGGAAAAATTTTCTGAAAATTTTAGGAAATGTTTTGAAATATTTTGAAAAATTTTCGGAAAATTTTTGAAAATTTTTTGAAAATTTTTGAAAATTTTCCAAAAAATTTTGGAAAACCCCTGAAATTTTGAAAATTTTGAAAATTTTTGAAAATTTTGGAAAATTTTTGGAAAATTTTGAAAATTGCGAAAATTTTCGAAAAGAGCTCAGAGAAGTCAGCAGGTGGCAGAAGGCCGCTCCGGATGTATGATGTTTTGGATCCACCAAGCCATCTGTGAAGTATCATGCTGCATCTGCCGGTGTCACGGTGGCTATGGCTTCCAGAGTTATTTTTTTGAGGTCCTCCTTCTGGAGGTAGGCTTTACTATCGCCTAGGTCGGTAATTTTGAATGTGGCTGGTGGAGAGCTCCATGGTGGAGGAACTACGTAACCAATTTTTGAAAAATTGTGAACAATTTTAGAAAATTTTTGGAAAATTTTCTGAAAATTTTGGGAAATTTTTGAAATATTTTGAAAATTTTTGGAAAATTTCTGAAAATTTTTCTGAAAATTTTTGGAAAATTTTTGGAAATTTTCTGAAAATTTTGCGAAATATTTAAAAATTTTTGAAAAATTTGGGAAAATTTTGGAAAATTTTGAAAATTTTCAGAAAATTTTTGAATTTTGAAAAATTTTTGAAAATTTTGAATTTTTGAAAATTTTGAAAATTTTTGGAAAATTTTTGAAAATTTTTGGAAATTTTTTGAAAATTTTTGAAAATTTTCCGAAAAATTTTCAGAGGGTCTGACCTTGGGTGTAGAAGGCCGCTCCGGATGTATGATGTTTTAGATCCACCGAGCCATCTGTGAAGTATCATGCTGCATCTGCCGGTGTCTCGTTGGCTATGGCTTCCAGTTATTTTTTTGAGGTCCTCCTTCTGGAGGTAATTTTGAATGTGGCTGGTGGAAAGATCCATGGTGGAGGATCTATGTAACCATTTTTTGAAAAAAATTGAACAATTTTGGAAAATATTTGGAAAATTTTGGAAAATTTTTGGAAAATTTCTGAAAATTTTTCGGAAAATTTTTGAAAAATTTTGAAAATTTTTGGAAAATTTTTGAAAATTTTTGGAAAATTATTGAAAATTTTGGAAAGATTTTCGATAAATTTTCCAAGAACTTTCAGAAGTCTGACCTTGGGTGTAGAAGGCCGCTCCGGATGTGATGTTTGGATCCACAAGCCATCTGTGAGTATGATGCTGCATCTGCCGGTGTCTCGGTGGCTATGGCTTCAGAGTTATGAGGTCCTCTTCTGGAGGTGGGCTTCTATCGCCTAGGTCGGTAATTTTGAATGTGGCTGGTGAGAGCTCCGAGGTGAGGAACTACGTAACCATTTTTGGAAAAATTGTGAACAATTTTAGAAATTTTGGAAAATTTTCTGAAAATTTTAAAATGTTTTGAAATATTTTGAAAAATTTTCGGAAATTTTGAATGAAATTTTTGAAAATTTTGAAAATTTTGAAATTTTGTAGAAATTGCGAAGTGAAATTTTCAAAAAATTCTAGAGGTCTGACCTTGGGTGTAGAAGACCGCTCGGATGTATGATGTTTTGGATCACCGAGCCATCTGTGAGTATCATGCTGTCTGCCGGTGTCTCAGTGGCTATGGCTGAGTTATTTTTGAGGTCATCCTTCTGGAGGTAGGCTTTACTATCGCCTAGGTCGGTAATTTTGAATGTGGCTGGTGGAGCTCCATGGTGGAGGAACTACGTAACCATTTTTGAAAAATTGTGAACAATTTTAGAAAATTTTGGAAAATTTTCTGAAAATTTTGGGAAATGTTTTGAAATATTTTGAAAAATTTTCGGAAAATTTTGGAAAATTTTGGAAAAATTTTGAAAATTTTGAAAATTTTTGAATTTTCAGATTTTCAAAAATTTTCAGAGGTCTGACCTTGGGTGTAGAAGGCATCGGATGTATGATGTTTTAGATCCACCAAGCCATCTGTGAAGTATCATGCCATCTGCGGTGTCTCAGTGGCTATGGCTGAGTTATTTTTTTGAGGTCCTCCTTCTGGAGGTAGGCTTTACTATCGCCTAGGTCGGTAATTTGAATGTGGCTGGTGGAGCTCCATGGTGGATGAACTACGTAACCATTTTTTGAAAAATTGTGAACAATTTTAGAAAATTTTTGGGAAATATTCTGAAAATTTTTGGGAAATGTTTGAAATATTTGAAAAAATTTTGGAAAAGTTTGGAAAATTTTGGAAAATTTTGGAAAATTTTGGAAAAATTTTCTGAAAGAATTTTTTGAAATATTTTGGAATTTTTTGAAAAATTTGGGGAAAATTTTGGAAAATTTTGGAGAATTTTTCGGAAAATTACGAAAAATTGGAAGAATTAAATTTTAAAATTTTTGGAAAATTTTGAAAATTTTCTGATAATTTTAGACATTTTTGAAAAATTTTGGAAAATTTTCAAAATTTTTCAAAAATTTTCAGAGAGGGCTGACCTGAGTGTAGAAGGCCGCTCCGGATGTTTGATGTTTTGGATCCACCGGGCCGTCTGAAGTATGATGCTGCATCAGCCGGAGTCTCAGTGGCTATGACTCCAAGTTATTTTTTGGGTCCTCCTTCTGGAGGTGAGACTACTATCGCCTAGGTCAGTAATTTTGAATGTGGCTGGTGGAGAGCTCCATGGTGGAAGGAACTACAACCATTTTTGAAATTATGAACAATTTTGAAAATTTGGAAAATTTTCTGAAAATTTTGAAATGTTTTGGAAATATTTTGAAAAATTTTCGGAAAATTTTGAAATTTCTGGAAAATTTACAGAATTGAAGGTTTTCAAAAATTTTCAAAAAAATTTCAGAGATCTGACCTTAGGTGTAGAAGGCCGCTCGGATGTATGATGTTTTGGATCCACCAAGCCATCTGTGAAGTATCATGCTGCATCTGCCGGTGTCTCAGTGGCTATGGCTTCCAGGTTTCCTCCTTCTGGGTAAGGGCTTTACTATCGCCTAGGTCAGTAATTTTGAATGTGGCTGGTAGGCTCCATGGTGGAGGAACTACGTAACCATTTTTGAAAAATTGTGAACAATTTTGAAAATTTTGAAGAATTTTCTGAAAATTTTGGAAATGTTTGAAATATTTTGAAAAATTTTCGGAAAATTTTTGAAAATTTTCGGAAAAATTTAATTTTTGAAGATTTTCGAAAATTTTCAAAAAAAATTTCAGAGGGTCAGGTGTGAAAGGCCGCTCCGGATGTATGATGTTTGGATCCACCAAGCCATCTGTGATATATCTTATCTGCCGGTGTCTCGGTATTTCATGGCTGGATTATTTTTGAGGTCCTCCTTCTGGAGTAGGCTACTATCGCCTAGGTCAGTAATTTTGAATGTGGCTGGTGGAGGCTCCATGGTGGAGAACTACGTAACCATTTTGAAAAATTGTGAACAATTTTAGAAAATTTTTGGAAAATTTTCTGAAATTTTGGAAATGTTTTAGAAATATTTTGAAAAAATTTTGGAAATTTGGAAAATTTTGGAAAATTTTTCTATGAAAATTTTTGTGAAATATTTTTAAAATTTCTGAAAAATTTTGAAAATTTTTGGAAAATTTTTGAAATTTTTGAAAATAGTTGAAAATTTTACCTGATAATTTTGGGACATTTTCCAAAAATTTTTCAGAGGGCTGACCTTGAGTGTAGAAGGCCGCTCGGATGTTTGATGTTTGGATCCACCGAGCCGTCTGTGAAGTATGATGCTGCATCAGCCGGAGTCTCAGTGGCTATGACTTCAAGAGTTATTTTTTGAGGTCCTCCTTCTGGAGGTAGGCTTTACTATCGCCTAGGTCGGTAATTTGAATGTGGCTGGTGGAGAGCTCCATGGTGGAGGAACTACGTGACCATTTTTTGAAAAATGTGAACAATTTTAGAAAATTTTGGAAAATTTTCAATTTGAAATGTTTTGAATTTAATTTTCAGTTTTAAAAATTTGAAAATTATAAAGAAAATTTTTGAAAATTTCAGAAAATTTTCGTGAAAAGATTTCGAAAATTTTCAAAAATCAGAGGTCTGACCTTGGGTGTAGAAGACCGCTCCGGATGTATGATGTTTGGATCCACCGAGCCATCTGTGAAGTATCATGCTGCATCTGCCGGTGTCTCGGTGGCTATGGCTTCGAAGTTATTTTTGAGGTCCTCCTTCTGGAGGTAGGCTTTACTATCGTAATTGGTGTTTTGAATGTGGCTGGGGAAGCTCCATGGTGGAGGAACTACGTAACCATTTTTGAAAAATTGTGAACAATTTTAGAAAATTTTTGGAAAATATTGAAAATTTTGGGAAATGTTTTGAAAATATTTTGAAAAATTTTGGAAAGTTTTGGAAAATTTTGGAAAATTTTGGAAAATTTTTGAAAATTTTAATTACGAGAAATATTTGAAATTTTGAAAAAATTTGGGAAAAATTTTGGAAAATTTTGGAAAAATTTTCGGAAAATTTTGAAAAATTTAAAATTGAAAAATTTGGAAAAATTTTTGGAAAATTTTTGAAATTTTTTGGAAAATTTTGAAAATTTTCTCAATAATTTTGGGACATTTTTTGAAAAATTTTGGAAAATTTAGTACTCAAAAATTTTAGGGCACTGTGACCTTGGTGTAGAAGGCCGCTCCGGATGTTTGATGTTTTGATCACCGGAGCCGTCTGTGAGTATGATGCTGCATCAGCGGAGTCTCGGTAGCTATGACTTCAGAGTTATTTTGAGGTCCCTCCTTCTGGGGTAGGCTTTACTATCGCCTAGGTCGGTAATTTTGAATGTGGCTGGTGGGAGAGCTCCATGGTGGAGGAACTACGTAACCATTTTTGAAAAATTGTGAACAATTTTAGTTTGAAAATTTTCGGTAAATTTTGAAAATTTTGAAGATTTTCGAAAATTTTCAAAAAATTTTCTGAAGAGGGTCTGACCTTGCGGGGCCGCTCCGATGTATGATGTTTTGGATCCACCAAGCCATCTGTGAAGTATCATGCTGCATCTGCCGGTGTCTCGGTGGCTATGGCTTCCAGAGTTATTTTTTTTGAGGTCCTCCTTCTGGAGGTAGGCTTTACTATCGCCCAGGTCGGTAATTTTGAATGTGGCTGGTGGAGAGCTCCATGGTGGAGGAACTACGTAACCATTTTTGAAAATTGGTGAATAATTTTAGAAAATTTTTGGAAAATTTTCTGAAAATTTTGGGAAATGTTTTAAATATTTTAAAATTTTTGAAAATTTTTTGAAAATTCTTTTGAAAAATTCTGAGATTTTCGTACCCGCAAAAAATT
Source organism: Homarus americanus (assembly GCF_018991925.1). Lineage (NCBI taxonomy): Eukaryota > Metazoa > Arthropoda > Malacostraca > Decapoda > Nephropidae > Homarus > Homarus americanus. The sequence goes on from NW_024745910.1 coordinate 5,755, forward strand.
TTCAGCTAAGTCTGACCTTGGGTGAATAGCGGCCGCCCGGATGTATGATGTTTTGGATCCACCAAGCCATCTGTGAAGTATCATGCTGTAATCTGCCGGTGTCTCTGTGCTATGGCTTCCAGAGTTATTTTTGGAGGTCCTTCTGGAGGTAGGCTTTTACTATCGCCTAGGTCGGTA
>NW_024745911.1:0-7930 GCF_018991925.1 Homarus americanus
GAAATATCACTTTCCCGAAAATAGATTATCATAGAAACAGGAATTTGTATCATAAAAATGGAAATATCTACTTTCGGGAAAGTTGGTTAGAATGAATTGCCGAAAATAGATTATCATAAAGAAGGAAATTTGTATCGTAAAAAGAATGAAATATCTACTTTCCGCGAAAGTTGGTTAGATAACCAACTTTCCGAATAATTATCATAGAAAACAGGAAATTTGTATCATAAAAATGAAATATCTACTTTCGAAAATAAATTATCATAGAAACGGGAAATTTGTATCATAAAAATGGGAAATATCTACTGGAAAGTTGGTTAGATAACAAATTTGCCGAAATAGATTATCATAAGCAGGAAATTTATCATAAAGAATGAAATATCTACTTTCGCGAAGTTGGTTAGATAATAACTTTCCAATAGATTATCTATAAACAGGAAATTTGTATCATAAAAATAGAAATATCTACTTTCCGAAAATGGATTATCATAGAAACAGGAAATTTGTATCATAAAAAATGGAAATATCTACTTTCCGGGAAAGTTGGTTAGATAACCAAATTTGCCGAAAATAGATATCATAGAAAGCAGGAAATTTGTATCATAAAGAATGGGAAATATCTACTTTCCGCGAAAGTTGGTTAGATAACCAACTTTCCCGAAAATAGGTTATCATAGAAAAGAAATTTATCATAAAAATGGAAATATCTACTTTCCGAAAATAGATTATCATAAAACAGGAAATTTGTATCATAAAAATGGGAAATATCTACTTTCCGGGAAAGTTGGTTAGATAACAATTTGCCGAAAATAGATATCATAAGCAGGAAATTTATCATAAAGAATGGGAAATATCTACTTTCCGCGAAAGTTGGTTAGATAACAACTTTCCGAAAATAGATTATCATAGAAACGGAAATTTGTCATAAAAATGGGAATATCTACTCGAAAATAGATTATCATAAAAACGGGAAATTTGTATCATAAAAATGGAAATATCTACTTTCCGGGAAAGTTGGTTAGATAACCAAATTTGCCGAAAATGATTATCATAAAAGCGGAAATTTATCATAAAGAATGAGAAATATCTACTTTTCGCGAAAGTTGGTTAGATAACCAACTTTCCCGAAAATAGATTATCATAGAAAACAGGAAATTTGTATCATAAAAATGGGAAATATCTACTTTCCGAAAATAGATTATCATAGAAACAGGAAATTTGTATCATAAAAATGGAAATATCTACTTTCCGGGAAAGTTGGTTAGATAACCAAATTTGCCGAAAATAGATTATCATAAAGCGGGAAATTTGTATCATAAGAATGGAAATATCTACTTTCCGCGAAAGTTGGTTAGATAACCAACTTCGAAATAGATATCATAGAAAACAGGAAATTTGTATCATAAAATGGAAATATCTACTTTCCCGAAATAGATTATCATAGAAAACAGGAAATTTGTATCATAAAAATGGGAAATATCTACTTTCCGGGAAAGTTGGTTAGATAACCAAATTTGCCGAAAATAAATTATCATAGAAAGCAGGAAATTTGTATCATAAGAATGGGAAATATCTACTTTCCGCGAAAGTTGGTTAGATAACCAACTTTCCGAAAATAGATTATCATAGAAACAGGAAATTTGTATCATAAAAAATGGGAAATATCTACTTTCGAAAATAGATTATCATAGAAACAGGAAATTTGTATCATAAAAATAGAAATATCTACTTTCCAGGAAAGTTGGTTAGATAACCAAATTTGCGAAAATAGATTATCATAAGCGGGAAATTTGTATCATAAAGAATGGGAAATATCTACTTTCCGCGAAAGTTGGTTAGATAACCAACTTTCCGAAAAATAGATATCATAAACAGAAATTTGTATCATAAAATGGGAAATATCTACTTTCGAAAATATCTACTTTCGGGAAAGTTGGTTAGATACAATTTGCGAAAATGATTATCATAAAGCAGGAAATTTGTATCATAAAGAATGGGAAATATCTACTTTCCGCGAAAGTTGGTTAGATAACAACTCAAAATAGATATCATAGAAACGAAATTTGTATCATAAAAATGGAAATATCTACTTTCCGAAAATAGATTATCATAGAAAACAGGAAATTTGTATCATAAAAATAGAAATATCATCATAAGAATGGGAAATATCTACTTTCCGCGAAAGTTGGTTAGATAACCAACTTTCCGAAAATAGTTATCATAGAAAACAGGAAATTTGTATCATAAAAATGGAAATATCTACTTTCCGAAAATAGATTATCATAGAAACGAAATTTGTATCATAAAAATGAAATATCACGGGAAAGTTGGTTAGATAACAAATTTGCCGAAAATAGATATCATAGAAATTTGTATCATAAAAGAATAGGAAATATCTACTTTCCGCGAAAGTTGGTTAGATAACCAACTTTCCCGAAATAATTATCATAGAAAACAGGAAATTTGTATCATAAAAATGAAATATCTACTTTCCGAAAATAGATTATCATAGAAACAGGAAATTTGTATCATAAAATGGGAAATATCTACTTTCCGGGAAAGTTGGTTAGATAACCAAATTTGCCGAAAATAGATTATCATAAAAGCAGGAAATTTGTATCATAAAGAATGGAAATATCTACTTTCCGCGAAAGTTGGTTAGATAACCAACTTTCCGAAAATAGATTATCATAGAAAACAGAAATTTGTATCATAAAATGGAAATATCTACTTTCGAAAATAGATTATCATAGAAAACAGGAAATTTGTATCATAAAAAATGGGAAATATCTACTTTCGGGAAAGTTGGTTAGATAACAAATTTGCCGAAAATAGATTATCATAGAAAGCGGGAAATTTGTATCATAAGAATGGGAAATATCTACTTTCCGCGAAAGTTGGTTAGATAACCAACTTTCCCATAGTTATCATAGAAAACAGGAAATTTGTCATAAAATAAATATCTACTTTCCTAGATTATCATAGAAAACAGGAAATTTGTATCCATAAAAATGGGAAATATCTACTTTCAGGAAAGTTGGTTAGATAACCAAATTTGCCGAAAATAGATTATCATAAAAAAAAAAGAATGGAAATATGTATCATAAAAAATGGGAAATATCTACTTTCCCGAAAATAGATTATCATAAAACAGGAAATTTGTATCATAAAAATGGGAAATATCTACTTTCCCGAAAATAGATTATCATAAACAGGAAATTTGTATCATAAAATAGAGATATCTACTTTCAGGAAAGTTAGTTAGATAACCAAATTTGCCGAAGTAAATTATCATAGAAAAGCAGGAAATTTGTATCATAAGAATGGAAATATCTACTTTCCGCGAAAGTTGGTTTGATAACGACACCGAAATAGATTATCATAAAACGGAAATTTGTATCATAAAAATGGGAAATATCTACTTTCCGAAAATAGATATCATAAGCAGAAATTTGTATCATAAAAAATAGGAAATATCTACTTTCCGGGAAAGTTGGTTAGATAACGAAATTTGCCGAAATAGATATCATAAGCAGGAAATTTGTATCATAAAGAGATAGAAATATCTACTTTCCGCGAAAGTTGGTTAGATAATAACTTTCCCCAATAGAATATCATAGAAACAGGAAATTTGTATCATAAAAAATAGAAATATCTACTTTCCCGAAAATAGATTATCATAGAAAACGGGAAATTTGTATCATAAATAGTAAATATCTACTTTCGGGAAAGTTGGTTAGATAACCAAATTTGCCGAAAATATAGATATCATAAAGCAGGAAATTTGTATCATAAGAATGGGAAAAATATCTACTTTCCTCGAAAGTTGGTTAGATAACCAACTTTTCCCAATTATCATAGAAAACGAAATTTGTATCATAAAAAATGGGAAATATCTACTTTCGAAAATAGATTATCATGAAACGGGAAATTTGTATCATAAAAATGGAAATATCTACTTTCCGGAAAAGTTGGTTAGATAACCAAATTGCGAAAAATAGATATCATGAAAGCAGGAAATTTGTATCATAAAAGAATGGGAAATATCTACTTTCCGCGAAGTTGGTTGAATAATAACTTTCCGAAAATAGATTATCATAAAACAGGAAATTTGTATCATAAAAAATGAAATATCTACTTTCGAAAATAGATTATCATAGAAAACAGGAAATTTATCATAAAATGGGAAATATCTACTTTCCCGAAAATGAATTATCATAGAAAGCAGGAAATTTATCATAAAAATGGAAATATCTACTACTTTCCGCGAAAGTTGGTTAGATAACCAACTTTCCGAAAATAATTATCATAAAACAGGAAATTTATCATAAAAAATAGGAAATATCTACTTTCGAAAATAGATTATCATAGAAACAGGAAATTTGTATCATAAAAAATGGAAATATCTACTTTCGGGAAAGTTGGTTAGATAACAATTGCCGAAAATTGATCCACTCATAAATAATTGTATCATAAAGAATGGGAAATATCTACTTTCCGCGAAAGTTGGTTAGATAACCAACTTTCGGAAATAGATTATCATAGAAACCGGAAATTTGTATCATAAAAAATGGAATATCTACTTTCCCGAAAATAGATTATCATAGAAACGGGAAATTTGTATCATAAAATGGGAAATATCTACTTTCCGGGAAAGTGGTTGAATAATAAATTGCCGAAAATAGATTATCATAAGCGGAATTTGTATCATAAAATGGGAAATATCTACTTTCGCGAAGTTGTTGAATAACCAACAAAATAGATTATCATAGAAAAAGGAAATTTAGTATCATAAAATGATATCTACTTTCGAAAATAGATATCATAAACAGGAAATTTATCATAAAAATAGAAATATCTACTTTCAGAAAGTTGGTTAGATAACCAAATTTGCCGAAAATAGATATCATAAGCAGGAAATTTGTATCATAAAAGATAGAAATATCTACTTTCCGCGAAGATTTGTTAGATAACCAACTTTCCGAAAATAGATTATCATAGAAACAGAAATTTGTATCATATAGGAAATATCTACTTTCGAAATAGATATCATAAAAGCAGGAAATTTGTATCTTAAAAATGAGGAAATCTCTACTTTCCGGGAAAGTTGGTTAGATAACAAATTTGCCGAAAAATGGATTATCATAGAAAAGCAGGAAATTTGTATCATAAAAAATGGAAATATCTACTTTCAGGAAAGTTGGTTAGATAACCAAATTTGCCGAAAATAGATATCATAAGCAGAAATTTGTATCATAGAAATGGGAAATATCTACTTTCCGAAAATAGATTATCATAGAAACAGAAATTTGTATCATAAAATGAAATATATCTACTTTCAGGGAAAGTTGGTTAGATAACAAATTTGCCGAAATTGAATATCATAGAAGAAGGAGAATTTGTATCATAAAAGAATGGGAAATATCTACTTTCCGCGAAAGTTGGTTGTAGATAACCAACTTTCCGAAAATAGATATCATAAGAAACGAAATTTGTATCATAAAAAATGGAAATATCTACTTTCCGAAAATAGATTATCAAAAGAAGGAAATTTGTATCATAAAAATAGGAAATATCACTTTCCGGGAAAGTTGGTTAGATAACCAATTTGCCGAAAATAGATTATCATAGAAAGCGGGAAATTTGTATCATAAGGATGGGAAATATCTACTTTCCGCGAAAGTTGGTTAGATAACAACTTTCGAAATAGATTATCATAGAACAGGAAATTTGTATCATAAAATGGGAAATATCTACTTTCCGAAATAGATTATCATAGAAAACGAAATTTGTATCATAAAAATGAAATATCTACTTTCAGGGAAGAGTTGGTTGGATAACAAATTTGCCGAAAATAGATATCATAAAGCAGGTTTGTATCATAAGAATAAAATCTTTCCGCGAAAGTTAAGATAACCAACTTTCCGAAAATAGATTATCATAGAAACAGGAAATTTTTATCATAAAAATGGGAAATATCTCTTAAATATATTTGTATCATCTTTCCGGAAAGTTGGTTGGATAATAATTGCCGAAAATAGATTATCATAAAGCGGGAAATTTGTATCATAAGAATGGGAAATATCTACTTTCGGAAAGTTGGTTAGATAACCAACACCGAAATAGATTATCGAAAACAGGAAATTTGTATCATAAAAATGGAAATATCTACTTTCGAAAATGAATTATCATAGAAACGGGAAATTTGTATCATAAAAATGGGAAATATCTACTTTCCGGGAAAGTTGGTTAGGTAACAAATTTGCGAAAATAGATATCATAAGCGGAGAAATTTATCATAAGAATGGGAAATATCTACTTTCCGCGAAAGTTGGTTAGATAACCAACTTTCCCGAAAATAGATTATCATAAAACAGGAAATTTGTATATAAAATGGGAAATATCTACTTTCCCGAAATAGATATCATAGAAACGGGAAATTTGTATCATAAAAATGGGAAATATCTACTTTCCAGAAAGTTGGTTAGATAACCAAATTTCCGAAAATAGATATCATAAGCAGGAAATTTGTATCATAAGAATGAAATATCTACTTTCCGCGAAAGTTAGTTAGATAATAACTTTCCCGAAATAGATATCATAGAAAACAGAAAATTTGTATCATAAAAATGGAAATATCTACTTTCGAAATAGATTATCGCAAAGAAACAGGAAATTTGTATCATAAAAATAGAAATATCTACTTTCCGGGAAAGTTGGTTAGATAACCAACTTTCGGAAATAGATATCGAAAGCAGGAAATTGTATCATAAAAGAATGGGAAATATCTACTTTCGAAAATAGATTATCATAGAAACGGGAAATTTATCATAAAAATGAAATATCTACTTTCCGAAATAGATTATCATAGAAGAAACAGGAAATTTGTATCATAAAAATGGGAAATATCTACTTTCGAAAATAGATTATCATAAACAGAAATTTGTATCATAAAAATAGAAATATCTACTTTCGGGAAAGTTGGTTAGATAGCAAATTTGCCGAAAATGGAATATCATAAGCAGGAAATTTGTATCATAGATAGGAAAATATCTACTTTCCGCGAAAGTTGGTTAGATATAACTTTTCGAAATAGATATAAACAGGAAATTTGTATCATAAAAAATGAGGAAATATCTACTTTCCGAAAATAGATTATCATAAAACAGGAAATTTGTATCATAAAAATGAAATATCTACTTTCCGGGAAAGTTGGTTAGATAATAAATTGCGAATATATATATATAGCAGAGAATTTGTATCATAAGAATGGGAAATATCTACTTTCCGCAGTTGGTTAGATAACCAACTTTCCGAAAATAGATTATCATAAGAAACAGGAAATTGTATCATAAAAAATACGGAAATATCTACTTTTCGAAAATAGATTATCATAAAACGAAATTTGTATCATAAAAATGGGAAATATCTACTTTCCGGAAGTTGGTTAGAATATAAATTTGCCGAAAATAGATATCATAAAGCAGGAAATTTGTATCATAAAGAATAGGAAATATCTACTTTCCGCGAAAGTTGGTTAGATAACCAACTTTCCGAAAATAGATTATCATAAGCAGGAAATTTGTATCATAAAAAATGAAATATCTACTTTCCGAAATAGATTATCATAGAAAACGGGAAATTTGTATCATAAAAATTGAAATATCTACTTTCCAGGAAAGTTGGTTAGATAACCAAATTTGCCGAAATAGATATCATAAAACAGGAAATTTGTATCATAAAAATGGGAAATATCTACTTTCCCGAAAATAGATTATCATAGAAACAGGAAATTTGTATCATAAAAAATGGGAAATATCTACTTTCCGGGAAAGTTGGTTAAATAACCATTTGCCGAAAATAGTTATCATAAAAGCGAAATTTGTATCATAAAGAATGGGAAATATCTACTTTCCGCGAAAGTTGGTTC
>NW_024745912.1:0-18388 GCF_018991925.1 Homarus americanus
GGGTGGTCCCCATTAGAGGTTCACGGCGCCATAAGCTCGTTGAACAGGCTTTGTGTGAAATATAGCAGAGTCTAGGACTGCTTTTATTGTCCTGGTGGGCCAGAGGTAGCGTCCCCGGGTCACAATTATAAGATTGTGGGTTCAAATCGTGGTGGGGTGAGGTGTTGATTATATGTAGAAGTCCGCCTGCTTTATTGGGTTAATGAAATATATATGGATCCTCGTGTTTCGAAGCCGCATTTGGTAAAACGTTGCTCTGATCACCTAAGTGGCACGGGTGGTCCCCTATAGTGGTTCAGAGCGCGATAAACTCGTTGAACAGGCTTTGTGTGAAATATAGCCGAGTCTAGGACTGCTTTTATTGTCCTGGTGGCCCAGAGGTAGCATTCCCCGGTCACAATTATAAGATCGTGGGTTCAAGTCCTGGTGGGGTGAGGTGTTGATTAAATGTAGAAGTCCGCGTGCTTTATTGGGATAATAAAATAAATATGGATCCTTCTTGTTTCGAAGCCGCATTTGGTAAAATGTTGGTCTGATCACCTAAGCGGCACTCGTGGTCGCCATTAGAGGTTCACGGCGCCATAAGGTCGTTGAACAGGCTTTGTGTGAAATATAGCAGAGTCTAGGACTGCTTTTATTGTACTGGTGGCCCAGAGGTAGCGTTCGCCGGTCACAATTATAAGATCGTGGGTTCAAATCCTGGTGGGTGAGGTGTGCTGATTATATGTAGGTCCGCGTTTTTATTGGGATAATGAACATATATGGATCCTTCTTTGTTTCCAAAGCTGCATTTGGTAAATGTTGGTCTGATCACCTAAGCCGCACCTCGTGGTCCCCATTAGAGGTTCACGGCGCCATGTCGCTGAACAGGCTTTGTGTGAAATATAGCAGAGTCTAGGACTGCTTTATTGTCCTGTAGGCCCAGAGTGTAGCATTCCCCGGTCACAATTATAAGATCGTGGTTCAAAATTTGCGGGGTGAGGTGCTGATTATATGGAAGTTCGCGTGTTTTATTGACCAATGAAATATATATGGATCTCTCGGTTTCGAAGCCAGACGGTTAAACGTTGCCTGATCACCTAAGCGCACGGGTGGTCCCCATTAGAGGTTCACGGCGCCATAAGCTCAGTTGAACATGCTTTTGTGTGAAATATAGCAGAGTCTAGGAATGCTTTTATTGTCCTGGTGGCCCAGAGGTAGCGTTCCCCGGTCACAATTATAAGATCGTGGGTTCAAATCCTGGTGGGGTGAGGTGTTGAAGTCCGCGTGCTTTATTGGGCTAATGAAATATATATGGATCCTTCTTGTTTCGAAGCCGCATTTGGTAAAATGTTGGTCTCATCACCTAAGCAGCACGGGTGGTCCCCATTAGAGGTTCACGGCGCCATAAGCTCGTTGAACAGGCTTTGTGTGCAATATAGCAGAGTCTAGGACTGCTTTTATTGTCCTAGTGGCCAAGAGGTAGCGTTCCCCGGTCACAATTATAAGATCGTGGGTTCAAATTCTGGTGGGGTGAGGTGTTGGTTATATGTAGAAGTCCGCGTGCTTTATTGGGCTAATGAAATATATATAGATCCTCGTGTTTCGAAGCCAGATTTGGTAAAACGTTGCCCTGATCACCTAAGCGGCATGGGTGGTCCCCATTAGAGGTTCATGGCGCCATAAGGTCGTTGAACAGGCTTTGTGTGAAATATACTAGAGTTTAGGACTGCTTTTATTGTCCTGGTGGCCCAGAGGTAGCATACCCCGGTCACAATTATAAGATCGTGGGTTTGAATCCTGGTAGGGTGAGGTGAGGAGGTTATATGTAGAAAGTCCGAGGTATTGATTTATTGGGCTAATGAAATATTTATGGATCCTCCTTGTTTTCGAAGCCGGATTTGGTAAAACGTTGCTCTGATCACCTAAAAGCGGCATAGGTGGTCCCCATTAGAGTTCACGCGATGCCATAAGCAAGTTGAACAGGCTTTGTAGCTGAAATAGCAGAGGTGGGACTGCTTTTATTGTCCTAGTGGCCAGAGGTAGCGTTTCCGGTCACAGTGCCAAGGTCGTTAAGGTTCAAATCCTGGTAGGGTAGTGTTGATTATATGTAAAGTCCGCATTAGCTTTATTGGGCTAATAAAATATATATGGATCCTCGTGTTTCCAGAAACCGGATTTGGTAAAAACGTTGCTCCTGATCACACCTACATACTTGGCACGAGGTGTTAGTCCCTATAGTGGTTCACAGTGCCGTAAGCTCGTTGAACAGGCTTTGTGTGCAATATAGTAGAGTCTAGCACTGCTTTTATTGTCCTAGTTGCCCAGAGGTAGCATTCCCCGGTCACAATTATAAGATCGTGGGTTCAAATCCTGGTGGGGTGAGGTGTTAATTATATGTAGAAGTAAGCGTGCTTTATTGGGCTAATGAAATATATATGGATCCTCCTTGTTTCGAAGCCGGATTTGGTAAAACGTTGCTCTGATCACCTAAGCGGCACAGGTGGTCCCCATTAGAGGTTCACGGTGCCATAAGCAAGTTGAACAGGCTTTGTGTGAAATATAGCAGAGTCTAGGACTGCTTTTATTGTCCTAGTGGCCCAGAGGTAGCGTTTCCCGGTCACAATTATAAGATCGTGGGTTCAAATCCTGGTGGGGTGAGGTGTTGATTAAATGTAGAAGTCCGCGTGCTTTATTGGGATAATAAAATATATATGGATCCTTCTTGTTTCGAAGCCGCATTTGGTAAAATGTTGGTCTGATCACCTAAGCGGCACTCGTGGTCGCCATTAGAGGTTCACGGCGCCATAAGCTCGTTGAACAAGCTTTGTGTGAAATATAGCAGAGTCTAGGACTGTTTTTATTGTCCTAGTGGCCCAGAGGTAGCGTTTCCCGGTCACAATTATATGATCGTGGGTTCAAATCCTGGTAGGGTGAGGTGTTGATTATATGTAAAAGTCCGCGTGCTTTATTGGGCTAATGAAATATATATGGATCCTCGTGTTTCGAAACCGGATTTGGTAAAACGTTGCTCTGATCACCTAAGCGGCACGGGTGGTCCCCATTAGAGGTTCATGGCGCCATAAGGTCGTTGAACAGGCTTTGTGTGAAATATAGTAGAGTCTAGGACTGCTTTTATTGTCCTGGTGGCCCAGAGGTAGCGTTCCCCGGTCACAATTATAAGATCGTGGCTTCAAATCCTGGTGGGGTGAGGCTTTGATTATATGTAGAAGTCTCCGTGCTTTATTGGACTAATGAAATATATATGGATCCTCGGGTTTCGAAGCCGCATTTGGTTAAACGTTGCTCTGATCACCTAAGCGGCACGGGTGGTCCCCTATAGTGGTTCACAGCGCCGTAAGCTCGTTGAACAGGCTTTGTGTTAAATATAGTAGAGTCTAGCACTGCTTTTATTGTCCTGGTGGCCCAGAGGTAGTGTCCCCCAGTCACAATTATAAGATTGTGGGTTCAAATCCTGGTGGGGTGAGGTGTTGATTATATGTAGAAGTCCGCGTGCTTTAATGGTCTAATGAAATATATATGGATCCACGGGTTTCGAAGCCACATTTGGTAAAACGTTGCTCTGATCACCTAAGCGGCACGGGGGTCCCCATTAGATGTTAACGGCGTCATAAGCTCGTTGAACAGGCTTTGTGTGAAATATAGCAGAGTCTAGGAATGCTTTTATTGTCCTGGTGAGCCAGAGGTAGCGTTCCCCGGTCACAATTAGAAGATCGTGGGTTCGAATCCTGGTGGGGTGAGGTGTTGATTATATGAAGAAGTCCGCATGCTTTATTGGGCTAATGAAATATATATGGATCCTCGTGTTTCGAAGCCGCATTTGGTAAAACGTTGCTCTGATCACATAAGCGGCATGGGTGGTTCCCATTAGAGGTTCACAGCGCCATAAGCTCGTTGAACAGGCTTTGTGTGAAATATAGCGGTGGAGCAGCCCTGGTAGCCCAGAGGTAGCGTTCGGTCACAATTAGAAGATCGTGGGTTCGAATCCTGGTAGGGTGAGGTGTTGATTATATGAAGGAAGTCCAGCGTGTGCTTTATTGGGCTAATGAAATATATATGGATCCTGCGTGTTTCGAAGCCGCGCATTTGGTAAAACGTTGCTCTGATCACCTAAGCGGCATGGGTGGTCCCCATTGGGGTTCCGCGGCGCCACAAGCTCGTTGAACAGGCTTTGTGTGAAATATAGCAGAGTCTAGGACTGCTTTTATTGTCCTGGTGGCCCAGAGGTAGCGTTACCCGGTCACAATTATAAGATCGTGGCTTCAAATCCTGGTCGGGTGAGGCGTTGATTATATGTAGAATCATTGCTTTATTACTTAGGTTAATGAAATATATATGGATCCTTCTTGTTTCGAAGCCGCATTTGGTAAAATGTTGGTCTGATCACCTAAGCAGCACGCGTGGTCCCCATTAGAGGTTCACGGCGCCATAAGCTCGTTGAACAGGCTTTGTGTGAAATATAGCAGAGTCTAGGACTGCTTTTATTGTCATGGTGGCCCAGAGGTAGCATCCTCCGGTCACAATTATATGATTGTGGGTTCAAATCCTGGTCGGGTGAGGTGTTGATTATATGTAGAAGTCCGCGGGCTTTATTGGGTTAATGAAATATATATGGATCCACGTGTTTCGAAGCCGCATTTGGTAAAACGTTGCTCTGATCACCTAAGCGGCACGGGTGGTCCCCATTAGAGGTTCATGGCGCCATAAGGTCGTTGAACAGGCTTTGTGTCAAATATAGTAGAGTGTAGGACTGCTTTTATTGTCCTGGTGGCCCAGAGGTAGCATACCCCGGTCACAATTATAAGATCGTGGGTTTGAATCCTGGTAGGGTGAGGTGTTGATTATATGAAGAAGTCCGAGTGATTTATTGGGCTAATGAAATATTTATGGATCCTCCTTGTTTCGAAGCCGCATTTGGTAAAATGTTGCTCTGATCACCTAAGCGGCACGGGTGGTCCCCATTAGAGGTTCACGGTGCCATAAGCAAGTTGAACAGGCTTTGTGTGAAATATGGCAGAGTCTAGGAATGCTTTTATTGTCCTGGTGGCCCAGAGGTAGCGTCCCCCGGTCACAATTCTAAGATCGTGGGTTCAAATCCTGGTGGGGTGAGGTGTTGATTATATGTAGAAGTCCGCGTGCTTTATTGGGCTAATGAAATATATCTGGATCCTCGTGTTTCGAAGCCGCATTCGGTAAAACGTTGCTCTGATCACCTAAATTGGCACGGGTGGTCCCCATTAGAGGTTCACGGCGCCATAAGCTCGTTGAACAGGCTTTGTGTGAAATATAGTAGGGAGTCTAGGACTGCTTTTATTGTGTCTAGTGGCCCAGAGGTAGCGTTTCGGTCACAATTATATAAGATCATTGGGTTCAAATCCTGTGGTGGGGTGAGTTGTTGATTAAATGTAGGAAGTCCAGCGTGCTTTATTGGGATAATAAAATATATATGGATCCTTCTTGTTTCCGAAGCCGCATTTGGTAAAATGTTGGTCTGATCACCTAAAAAGCGGCACTCGTGGTCCCCATTAGAGGTTCCACGGCGCCATAAACTCGTTAACAGGCTTTGTGTGAAATATACTTGGGAGTCTAGGACTGCTTTTATTGTCCTGGTGGCCCAGAGGTAGCGTCCCCCGGTCACAATTATAAGATCGAGGGTTCAAATCCTGGTTGGGTGAGGTGTTGATTAAATGTTGAAGTCTGCGTGCTTTATTGGGCTTATGAAATATACATGGATCCTCGGGTTTCGAAGCCGCATTTGGTAAAATGTTGCTCTGATCACCTAAGCGGCACGGGTGGTCCCCATTAGAGGTTCAAGGCGCCATAAGCTCGTTGAACAGGCTTTGTGTGAAATATAGCAGAGTCTAGGAATGCTTTTAGTGTCCTGGTGGCCCAGAGGTAGCGTTCCCCGTCACAATTAGAAGATCGTGGGTTCGAATCCTAGTGGGGTGAGGTGTTGATTATATGAAGTAGTCCGCGTGCTTTATTGGGCTAATGAAATATATATGGATCCTCGTGTTTCGAAGCTGCATTTGGTAAAACGTTGCTCTGATCACCTAAGCAGCACGGGTGGTCCCCATTAGAGGTTCACGGCGCCATAAGCTCGTTGAACAGGCTTTGTGTGAAATATAGCAGAGTCTAGGAATGCTTTTAGTGTCCTGGTGGCCCAGAGGTAGCGTTCCCTGTCACAATTAGAAGATCGTGGGTTCGAATCCTAGTGGGGTGAGGTGTTGATTATATGAAGTAGTCCGCGTGCTTTATTGGGCTAATGAAATATATATGGATCCTCGTGTTTCGAAGCTGCATTTGGTAAAACGTTGCTCTGATCACCTAAGCGGCACGGGTGGTCCCCATTAGAGGTTCACGGCGCCATAAACTCATTGAACAGGCTTTGTGTGAAATATAGCAGAGTCTAGGACTGCTTTTATTGTCCTGGTGGCCCAGAGGTAGCGTCCCCCGGTCACAATTATAAGATCGAGGTTCAAATCCTGGTGGGGGTGAAGGTGTTGTTGATTAAATGTAGAGATCCAGCGTGCTTTAATGGTCTAATGAAATATATATGGATCATCGGGTTTCGAAGCCACATTTGGTAAAACGTTGCTCTGATCACCTAAGCGGCACGGGGGGTCCCCATTAGAGGTTCACGGCGCCATAAGCTCGTTGAACAGGCTTTGTGTGAAATATAGCAAAGTCTAGGAATGCTTTTAGTGTCCTGGTGGGCCAGAGGTAGCGTTCCCCGGTCACAATTAGAAGATCGTTGGTTCGAGTCCTGGTGGGGTGGGGTGTTGATTATATGTAGAAGTCCGCGTGCTATATTGGGCTAATGAAATATATATGGATCCTCGTGTTTCGAAGCCGCATTCGGTAAAACGTTGCTCTGATCACCTAAGTGGCACGGGTGGTCCTCATTAGAGGTTCACGGCGCCATAAGCTCGTTGAACAGGCTTTGTGTGAAATATAGCAGAGTCTAGGACTGCTTTTATTGTCCTGGTGGCCGAGAGGTAGCATTCCCCGGTCACAATTTAAGATCGTGGGTTCAAATCCTGGTGGGGTGAGGTGTTGATTAAATGTAGAAGTCCGTGTGCTTTATTGGGCTCATGAAATATACATGGATCCTCGGGTTTCGAAACCGGATTTGGTAAAACGTTGCTCTGATCACCTAAGCGGCACGGGTGGTCCCCATTAGAGGTTCACGGCGCCATAAGCTCGTTGAACATGCTTTGTACGAAATATAGCAGAGTCTAGGACTGCTTTTATTTTTCCTGGTGGCCAGAGGTAGCGTTAAGCACAGTCACAGTATAAGATCGTGGGTTCTATCCTGTGGTGGGGTGAGGTGTTGATTAAATGTAGAAGTCCGCGTGCTTTGTGGGATAATGAAATATATATGGATCCTTCTAGCATTTTGAGCCGCGCATTTGGTAAAATGTTGGTCTGATCACCTAAAAGCGGCACTCGCGTGGTCCCCATTAGAGGTTCACGGCGCCACTATAAGCTCGTTGAACAGGCTTTTGTGTGAAAATATAGCAGAGTCTAGGGCTGCTTTTATTGTCCTGGTGGCCCAGAGGTAGCATTCCCCAGTAGGAGAATTATAAGATGCTTGAGTTCAAATCCTGGTGGGGTGAGGTGTTGATTATATATACTTAGAAGTCTGCGTGCTTTATTGGGCTAATGAAAATTATATGGATCCTCGGGTTTCGAAGCCGCATTTAGTAAAACGTTGCTCTGATCACCTAAGCGGCACGGGTGGTCCCCATTAGAGGTTCACGGCGCCATAAGCTCGTTGAACATGCTTTGTGTGAAATATAGCAGAGTCTAGGAATGCTTTTATTGTCCTGGTGGCCCAGAGGTAGCGTTCCCCGGTCACAATTATAAGATCGTGCGTTCAAATCCTGGTGGGGTGAGGTGTTGATTAAATGTAGAAGTCCGCGTGCTTTATTGGGCTAATGAAATATATATGGATCCTTCTTGTTTCGAAGCCGCATTTGGTAAATTGTTGGTCTCATCACCTAAGCAGTACGGGTGGTCCCCATTAGAGGTTCACGGCGCCATAAGCTCGTTGAACAGGCTTTGTGTGAAATATAGTAGAGTCTAGGACTGCTTTTATTGTCCTGGTGGCCAGAGGTAGCATACCCCGGTCACAATTATAAGATCGTGGGTTTACACACACCCCGGATCCTGGTAGGGTGAGGTGTTGATTATATGTAGAGATCCAGTGATTTATTGGGCTAATGAAATATTTATGGATCCTCCTTGTTTCGAAGCGGTTGGTAAAACGTTACTCTGATCACCTAGCGGCATGGGTGGTCCCCGTGAGTTCACGGTGCCATAAGCTTAAGTTGAACAGGCTTTGTGTGAAATATAGCAGGAGTCTAGGAATACTTTTATTGTCCTGGTATTGTGGCCCAGAGGTATAGCGTCCCCGGTCTGAATTATAAAGATCGTGGGTTCAAATCCTGGTGGGGTGAGGTGTTGATTATATGTAGAAGTCCGCCTGCTATATTGGGCTAATGAAATATATATGGATCCTCGTGTTTCGAAGCCGCATTCGGTAAAACGTTGCTCTGATCACCTAAGTGGCACGGGTGGTCCCCATTAGAGGTTCACGGCGCCATAAGCTCGTTGAACAGGCTTTGTGTGAAATATAGCAGAGTCTAGGACTGCTTTTATTGTCCTAGTGGCCCAGAGGTAGCGTTTCCCGGTCACAATTATGAGATCGTGGGTTCAAATCCTGGTAGGGTGAGGTGTTGATTATATGTAAAAGTCCGCGTGCTTTATTGGGCTAATGAAATATATATGGATCCTCGTGTTTCGAAACCGGATTTGGTAAAACGTTGCTCTGATCACCTAAGCGGCACAGGTGGTCCCCATTAGAGGTTCATTGCGCCATAAGGTCGTTGAACAGGCTTTGTGTGAAATATATTAGAGTCTAGGACTGCTTTTATTGTCCTGGTGGCCCAGAGGTAGCGTTCCCCGGTCACAATTATAAGATCGTGGCTTCAAATCCTGGTGGGGTGAGGCTTTGATTATATTTAGAAGTCTGCGTGCTTTATTGGACTAATGAAATATATATGGATCCTCGGGTTTCGAAGCCGCATTTGGTTAAACGTTGCTCTGATCACCTAAGCGGCACGGGTGGTCCCCTATAGTGGTTCACAGCGCCGTAAGCTCGTTGAACAGGCTTTGTGTGAAATATAGTAGAGTCTAGCACTGCTTTTATTGTCCTAGTGGCCCAGAGGTAGCATTCCCCGGTCACAATTATAAGATCGTGGGTTCAAATCCTGGTGGGGTGAGGTGTTGATTATATGTAGAAGTCTGCTTGCTTTATTGGGCTAATGAAATATATTTAAATCCTCGTATTTCGAAGCCGCATTTGGTAAAACGGTGCTCTGATCACCTAAGCGGCACGGGTGGTCCCCATTAGAGGTTCACGGTGCCATAAGCCCGTTGAACAGGCTTTGTGTGAAATATAGCAGAGTCTAGGACTACTTTTATTGTCCTGGTGGCCCAGAGGTAGCGTTCCCCGGTCACAATTATAAGATCGTGGGTTCAAATCCTGGTGGGGTGAGGTGTTGATTATATGTAGAAGTCCGCGTGATTTAATGGTCAAATGAAATATATATGGATCCTCGGGTTTCGAAGCCACATTTGGTAAAACGTTGCTCTGATCACCTAAGCGGCACGGGGGGTCCCCATTAGAGGTTCACGGCGCCATAAGCTCGTTGAACAGGCTTTGTGTGAAATATGGCAAAGTCTAGGAATACTTTTAGTGTCCTGGTGGGCCAGAGGTAGCGTTCCCCGGTCACAATTAGAAGATCGTTGGTTCGAATCCTGGTGGGGTGAGGTGTTGATTATATGAAGAAGTCCGCGTGCTTTATTGGGCTAATGAAATATATATAGATCCTCGTGTTTCGAACCCGCATATGGTAAAACGTTGCTATGATCACCTAAGTGGCATGGGTGGTCCCCATTCGAGGTTCACGGCGCCATAAGCTCGTTGAACAGGCTTTGTGTGAAATGTAGCAGAGTCTAGGACTGCTTTTATTTTCCTGGTGGCCCAGAGGAAGCGTTCCCCGGTCACAATTATAAGATCGTGGGTTCAAATCCTGGTGGGGTGAGGTGTTGATTAAATGTAGAAGTCCGCGTGCTTTATTGGGCTAATGAAATATATATGGATCCTCGGGTTTCGAAGCCACATTTGGTAAAACGTTGCTCTGATCACCTAAGCGGCACGGAGGGTCCCCATTAGAGGTTCACGGCGCCATAAGCTCGTTGAACAGGCTTTGTGTGAAATATGGCAAAGTCTAGGAATACTTTTAGTGTCCTGGTGGGCCAGAGGTAGCGTTCCCCGGTCACAATTAGAAGATCGTTGGTTCGAATCCTGGTGGGGTGAGGTGTTGATTATATGAAGAAGTCCGCGTGCTTTATTGGGCTAATGAAATATATATGGATCCTCGTGTTTCGAAGCCGCATTTGGTAAAACGTTGCTCTGATCACCTAAGCGGCATGGGTGGTCCCCATTAGAGGTTCACTGCGCCATAAGCTCGTTGAACAGGCTTTGTGTGAAATATAGCAGAGTCTACGACTGCTTTTATTGTCCTGGTGGCCCAGAGGTAGCGTTTTTCGGTCACAATTATAAGATCGTGGGTTCAAATACTGGTGGGGTGAGGTGTTGATTAAATGTAGAAGTCCGCGTGCTTTATTGGTCTAATGAAATATATATGGATCCTTCTTGTTTCGAAGCCGCCTTTGGTAAAATGTTCTTCTGATCACCTAAGCGGCACGGGTGGTCCCCATTAGAGGTTCACGGCGCCATAAACTCGTTGAACAGGCTTTGTGTGAAATATAGCAGAGTCTAGGACTGCTTTTATTGTCCTGGTGGCCCAGAGGTAGCGTCCCCCGGTCACAATTATAAGATTGTGGGTTCAAATCCTGGTTGGGTGAGGTGTTGATTATATGTAGAAGTCCGCGTGCTTTAATGGCCTAATGAAATATATATGGATCCTCGGGTTTCGAAGCCACATTTGGTAAAACGTTGCTCTGATCACCTAAGCGGCACTGGTGGTCCCCATTAGAGGTTCACGGCGCCATAAGCCCGTTGAACAGGCTTTGTGTGAAATATAGCAGAGTCTAGGACTGCTTTTATTGTCCTGGGTGGCCCAGAGGTAGCATTCCCCGGTCACAGGTATAAGATCATTAGGTTCAAATCCTGGGTGGGGTGAGGTGTTGGCTATATGGCAAAGTCAGCGTGCTTTATTGGAGCTAATGAAATATATATGGATCCGCGTGTTTCGAAGCCGCATTTGGTAAAACGTTGCTCTGATCACCTAAACGGCACGGGTGGTCCCCATTAGAGGTTCACGGCGCCAAAAGCTCGTTGAAGAGTCTTTGTGTGAAATATAGCAGAGTCTAGGATTGCTTTTAGTGTCCTGGTGGCCCAGAGGTAGCATTCCCCGGTCACAATTAGAAGATCATGGGTTCAACTCCTAGTGGGGTGAGGTGTTGATTATATGTAGAAGTCCGCGTGCTTTATTGGTCAAATGAAATATATATGGATCCTCGGGTTTCGAAGCCACATTTGGTAAAACGTTGCTCTGATCACCTAAGCGGCACAGGGGGTCCCCATTAGAGGTTGACGGTACCATAAGCTCGTTGAACAGGCTTTGTGTGAAATATAGCAGAGTCTAGGAATGCTTTTAGTGTCCTGGTGGGCAAGAGGTAGCGTTCCCCGGTCACAATTAGAAGATCGTGGGTTCGAATCCTGTTGGGGTGAGGTCTTGATTATATGAAGAAGTCCGCGTGCTTTATTGGGCTAATGAAATATATATGGATCCTCGTGTTTCGAAGCCGCATTTGGTAAAACGTTGCTCTGATCACCTAAGCGGCATGGGTGGTCCCCATTAGAGGTTCACGGCGCCATAAGCTCGTTGAACAGGCTTTGTGTGAAATATAGTAGAGTCTAGGACTTCTTTTATTGTCCTGGTGGCCCAGAGGTAGCGTACCCCGGTCACAATTATAAGATCGTGGGTTTGAATCCTGGTAGGGTGAGGTGTTGATTATATGTAGAAGTCCGAGTGATTTATTGGGCTAATGAAATATATATTAGGGTGTGTCATAGGAGGGAACATCAGCTAAAACTAATGGCCCATCACTTTTTGGGTAGATTTTAGTGTATATAAACAGAAAATAATTTCAGTTTCAATATTTTGCAACCTTTTGCTAGGTAAATTTTAGCGTGAAATTTATCGAAAATCTAATGTACAGCTGCAATAGTGCATTACAATTAAATAGTGAACATTGCTTTCTGACTTCATTCTTTAACAACCCAACTAACAATATTTGTTTCTGTTTCAGATTCTTATGCATTTATAAGTTGATAATATTTGCGATGGCTGCTTGTGGCCGGACGAGGAACCAAAAATCCAGCCATCTCAGTCACTATCTTGGGTCTGGGAGAGAGCTCCTGAAGTCGGAGTTGCCTACATTGAGAGATGCTTTGAGATACGGTGTTTTAATCAGGCAAATCCGTGAAAAGAACCAAAGAACTTACACAAACAAAGACATTGCCAGTGATATGACCAAAGCTGTCTTGGCACAGTACACTCCTGGCTAACGCTCAGTTCAAGCCTCCAGTCATAACAAGTCAGAAGAAGATTAGTGAGAGACTGCTAGCCAGTGGGGAAAAGGCAAGAGATATCTCTCTTGGGAGAGGAAAACTTGCAGTTAAGGACAGCTTTGCCAAGCAACTGGACCAGTTATTTGACATAATTACTTGCAAGTGCCCAATTGTTCTCTGTCCTGAGTTTAGATGCGATCGTGACTGTAAATCCGAGGCCCACATCTCCTGTATTTGCAAGCGTGAACTGAAGATTCCTGTGATCGAACTGGCATTTGTCAAAGCACAGAGAGAGAAGACTGGCAGTATAGGGGCTCTCATGATTTCTAGCCAAGATATTCCGGAGTCCAAGAGGCTGCCACAGAGAGACAGAAGAGGACAAGAGTTGCCGAGGAAAAGAGACTTGAGAAGGCCCAGGGTGAGGTAAAAAAGGCCGATGATTGGAGTCAAGCTGATTCAGAGTTTAATGACTTCCCCATGGCTGCTCCGAGTGCTGACCAGGAGAATGCTGACTTTGTCCCTAACCCAGAAAATAGTGATCCCAAACCTTCCAGACATAAGATTCGAAATAGGAAAGATATCCCGAGCATAGCTCTGGCCAGCATGTGACACCACACTGGTCTCAGAGAAACTGCAGAGATAGCAACAGCTGCCTGGATTGACGGTGGTTTGATAACACCTGATGATGTTCACCTGGTGATAGATCATAACAAAGTAAGGAGAGCTCAGGAGAAACTTGTCAGTAATCTAGAAGAGGAGTTTGATAAGGGGATAAGAGAAAATGGAATCAATTGTTTGTTCTTTGATGGGAGAAGGGATGACACTAAAGTGTTCATAGTTGGAGATTCCTGACAAGTTGTTCCCTGCCATGGTGAAGGAGGAACACTACTCCTGCTGCAGTGAACCAGGAGGGGAGAGTATTTGTGGTATTTCACTCCAGAAAGATGAGATCAAGAAACCAGCTGAGATAGTGGCAGATAACATTGTGAACTGGCTCAGAGAGAGGAACGTAGACCAGACCCTGCAGGCCATTGGAGGGGACAGCACCTACGAACACAGGGTGGCAAGGGGTCATACAGTGGATAGAGCGGAAGATTGGGAGGAAGCTGGTCTGGATTGTTTGTGACCTCCACACCAACGAGTTGCCCCTCAGACATCTGATCCAGGAGCTGGATGGCAAGACTCTTTCAAACAACAGATGGTCTGGTCCTCTTGGCAAGATGCTGGACTCTGCCACTGAGTTAGAAATAAATCCGAGCTTTGAAAAATCACAGTTGGCCCTCCACTCGTTGAGCTTGCACATACTGTCATTGACGACCTGAGTACCCCATTGATACTATGGTTACATGATTTGCAGTGCCATCAAAACTGGGGTCATGCCTGATGATAGACTTGCTTACCTGCAGATAAGTCCAGTCTCACATTCTAGGTGGCTCACAACGGCTCTCAGGTTGTGCAGAATTTGGGTCGCTCATCATAAGCTGAAAGGGAACCAGCTTCACAACCTGAGACTTATTGTCCAATTCATCGTGAGTGTCTACTTGCCAAATTGGTTCAACACCAAGGTCAAGTCATCGTTCTCCGAAGGTCAGAGGCATGTTCTCTTCCAGCTTGAGCTCCTGAGGAGTCAGCCAAGGAAGGTTGTTCAGATTGTGGAGCAGACTGTGAGGAGATATTTCTGGTATGCTCATCCCGAGGCAGTTCTGCAGACAATGCTCTGCAGTAAGGATGAGGAGGAGAGAAGAGTGGCAGTCAAAAAGATCTTGGATATGAGACTTATGAGAGGATCTGGGCATGACGAATCAGTTGGTGACGATTCCTTCAGGGTCAGGAAGACTCCTGAAGTCAATCTAGGTGCCAAGACCCTCACTGATCTCATAGATCTGGATAACATCCTGGCTGGCAGTGAGCCCCCTCTTACCTGCAGCCTCACCAATGTTCAAGTCAGAGCTTTCCTGGACAAACCCATGCATGTCCTGCCTGGCCCTCGCGCACCCAGAGTATGGGCGTTGTGTACAGCAAGTGGCGAGGCAGCAGTCATGCCCAGCCAGGGGAGAGGAGGGAGGCTACATCCAGCTCAGGTGGTCAGCAGGGGAGGTGATAGTAGAAACAGAAGCAAGAAAGACATATTCTCTATGGTGTGCAGCAACACGGAGTGCATTAGTATTAAATCAGTTTTGTATTTATTGATTTTGTTTTTCTAAGGTGTAAATTTAATAAATGTGTCAAGATCATTCGTTTCACTATTCTGGATCATTTTCATCCTAATAAATTAACCTGATACATTTACTTTACTTTAAATAAGCTATTTAGTGGTGTTGGTAAAAGGGTGGGAATACTGAATTTTCATAAGATTTCAAGTTAAAATTTACCTAGCAAAAAATGAAAACTTTTCAAATCTGAAGATATCACATGATTCTGCCCATAGAACTAGATCATTAATACCATGGGCCGATTTTTCAAACTAAAAAAAAAAAATTCGCCTCCGTATGACACACTAATATATATGGATCCTCGTGTTTCCAAGCCGGATTTGGTAAAATGTTGCTCTGATCACCTAAGCGGCACGGGTGGTCCCCATTAGAGGTTCATGGCGCCATAAGGTCGTTGAACAGTCTTTGTGTGAAATATAGTAGAGTCTAGGACTGCTTTTAGTGTCCTGGTGGCCAAGAGGTATCGTTCCCCGGTCACAATTAGAAGATCGTGGGTTCGAATCCTGGTGGGGTGAGGTGTTGATTATATGTAGAAGTCCGCGTGCTTTATTGGGCTAATGAAATATATATGGATCCTCGTGTTTCGAAGCAGCATTTGATAAAACGTTGCTCTGATCACCTAAGCGGCACGGGTGGTCCCCATGAGAGGTTCACGGCGCCATAAGCTCTTTGAACAGGCTTTGTGTGAAATATAGCAGAGTCTAGGACTGCTTTTATTGTCCTGGTGGCCCAGAGGTAGCGTTCCCCAGTCACAATTGCTCTGCAAGATCGTGGGTTCAAATCCTGGTGGGGTGAGGTGTTGATTAAATGTAGAAGTCCGCGTGCTTTATTGGGCTAATGAAATATATATGGATCCTTCTTGTTTCGAAGACGCATTTGGTAAAATGTTGGTCTGATCACCTAGGCGGCACAGGTGGTCCCCATTAGAGGTTCACGGCGCCATAAGCTCGTTGAACAGGCTTTGTGTGAAATATAGCAGAGTCTAGGACTGCTTTTATTGTCCTGGTGGCCGAGAGGTAGCGTCCCCCGGTCACAATTATAAGATTGTGGGTTCAAATCCTGGTGGGGTGAGGTGTTGATTATATGTAGAAGTCTGCGTGCTTTAATGGTCTGAGGAAATATATATGGATCCTCGGCTTTCGAAGCCACATTTGGTAAAACGTTGCTCTGATCACCTAAGCGGCATGGGTGGGCCCCATTAGAGGTTCACGGCGCCATAAGCTCGTTGAACAGGCTTTGTGTGAAATATAGCAGATTCTAGGAATGCTTTTAGTTTCCTGGTGGCCCAGAGGTAGCGTCCCCCGGTCACAATTATAAGATTGTGGGATCAAATCCTGGTGGGGTGAGGTGTTGATTATATATAGAAGTCCGCGTGCTTTAATGGTCTAATGAAATATATATGGATCCTCGGGTTTCGAAGCCACATTTGGTAAAACATTGCTCTGATCACCTAAGCGGCACGGGGGATCCCCATTAGAGGTTCACGGCGCCATAAGCTCGTTGAACAGGCTTTGTGTGAAATATAGCAGAGTCTAGGCATGCTTTTAGTGTCCTGGTGGGCCAGAGGTAGCGTTCCCCGGTCACAATTAGAAGATCGTGGGTTCTAATCCTGGTGGAGTGAGGTGTTGATTATATGAAGAAGTCCGCATGCTTTATTGGGCTAATGAAATATATATGGATCCTCGTGTTTCGAAGCCGCATTTGGTAAAACGTTGCTCTGATCACCTAAGCGGCATGGGTTGTCCCCATTAGAGGTTCACGGCGCCATAAGCTCATTGAACAGCTTTGTGTGAAATATAGCAGAGTCTAGGACTGCTTTTATTGTCCTGGTGGCCCAGAGGTAGCGTTCCCCGGTCACAATTATAAGATCGTGGGTTCAAACCCTGGTGGGGTGAGGTGTTGATTAAATGTAGAAGTCTGCATGCTGTATTGGGCTTATGAAATATATATGGATCCTTCTTGTTTCGAAGCCGCATTTGGTAAAATGTTGGTCTGATCAACTAAGCGGCACGGGTTGTCCCCATTAGAGATTCACGGCGCCATAAGCTCGTTGAACAGGCTTTGTGTGAAATATAGCAGAGTCTAGGACTGCTGTTATTGTCCTGGTGGCCCAGAGGTAGCGTCCCCCGGTCACAATTA
Source organism: Homarus americanus (assembly GCF_018991925.1). Taxonomy (NCBI): domain Eukaryota; kingdom Metazoa; phylum Arthropoda; class Malacostraca; order Decapoda; family Nephropidae; genus Homarus; species Homarus americanus. The sequence continues at coordinate 16,963 of NW_024745912.1, forward strand.
TAAGATTGTGGGTTCAAATCCTGGTGGGGTGAGGTGTTGATTATATGTAGAAGTCCGCGTGCTTTAATGGTCTAATGAAATATATATAGATCCTCGGGTTTCGAAGCCACATTTGGTAAAACGTTGCTCTGATCACCTAAGCGGCACGAGGGATCCCCATTAGAGGTTCACGGCGCCATAAGCTCATTGAACAGGCTTTGTGTGAAATATATAGCAGAGTCTAGGAATGCTTTTAGTGTCTTGGTGGCCCAGAGGTAGCGTTCCCCGGTCACAATTAGAAGATCGTGGGTTCTAATCCTGGTGGGGTGAGGTGTTGATTATATGAAGAAGTCCGCATGCTTTATTGGGCTAATGAAATATATATGGATCCCGTGTTTCGAAGCCGCATTTGGTAAAACGTTGCTCTGATCACCTAAGCGGCATGGGTGGTCCCCATTAGAGGTTCACGGCGCCATAAGCTCGTTGAACAGGCTTTGTGTGAAATATAGCAGAGTCTAGGACCGCTTTTATTGTCCTGGTGGCCCAGAGGTAGCATTCCCCGGTCACAATTATAAGATCGTGGGTTCAAACACTGGTGGGGTGAGGTGTTGATTAAATGTAGAAGTCCGCGTGCTTTATTGGGCTAATAGAAATATATATGGATCCTTCTTGTTTGAGCGCATTTTGGTGGAAATGTTGGTCTGATCACCTAAGCTGACACTTGGTGGTCCCCATTAGAGGTTTACGGTGCCTTAAGCTCGTTGAACAGGCTTTGTGTGAAATATAGCAGAGTCTAGGACTGCTTTTATTGTTCCTGGTAGCCCAGAGGTAGCGTTCCCCGGTCACAATTATAAGATCGTGGGTTCAAATCCTGGTGGGGTGAGGTGTTGATTATATGTAGAAGTCAGCGTGCTTTATTGGGCTAATGAAATATATATGGATCCTCGTGTTTCGAAGCCGCATTTGGTAAAACGTTGCTCTGACCACCTAAGCGGCAGGGGATCCCCATTAAGTTCACGGCAGCGCCATAAGCTCGTTCAGCGGAAGCTTTGTGCTGAAATATAGCAGAGTCTAGGAATGCTTTTAGTGTCCTGGTGGGCCAGAGGTAGCGTTCCCCGGTCACAATTAGAAGATCGTGGGTTCGAATCAAGGTGGGGTGAGGTGTTGATTATTTGAAGAAGTCCGCATGCTTTATTGGGCTAATGAAATATATATATGGATCCTCGTGTTTCGAAGCCGCATTTGGTAAAACGTTGCTCTAATCACCTAAGCGGCATGGGTGGTCCCCATTAGAGGTTCACGGCGCCATAAGCTCGTTGAACAGGCTTTGTGTGAAATATAGCAGAGTGTAGGACTGCTTTTATTGTCCTGGTGGCCCAGAGGTAGCGTTCCCTGGTCACAATTATAAGATCGTGGGTTCAAATCCTGGTGGGGTGAGGTGTTGATT
>NW_024745913.1:0-8165 GCF_018991925.1 Homarus americanus
AGGGGACTTTGTTATATTCGATGAGGGGACTTTTTTATACTCGATCATGGGACTTTGTTATACTCGATCAGGGGAGTTTCTTATAATTCTACCAGGGGACTTTGTTATACTCGATGAGGGGACTTTGTTATACTCGATCAGGGGCCTTTATTATAATCGTTCAGGTGTCTTTGTTATACTCGACCAGAGGACTTTGTTATCCTCGATCAGGGGACTTTGTTATACTCGATGAGCGGGCTTTGTTATACTCGATCAGGGGAGATTGTTATAGACTTTTAGGGTCCTTTGTTATACTCGAGCAGGGGCCTTTGTTATACTCGTTAAGGAAACTTTGTTATACTCGAAAAGGGGACTTTGTTATACTCGATCTAGGGCCTTTGTTATACTTGATCAGGGGACTTTGTTATAGTCGACCAGGGGACTTTGTCATACTCGATCAGGGGACTTTGTTATATACTCGATCAGAACTTTGTTATATACTCGACCAGGGGACTTTATTTATATAGTCGACAAAGGACTTTCGTATACTTTTCGATCAGGGGTCTTTGTTATACATTGTTACGAACCCCTCCACCCCGCACTACGAACCACGCCATCTATTGTCCTGATCTACCTACCCAGCACCACGCCATCTAGGGACGAGACACGAGTATGACTCGTCTTAGTTACCACTCCGAGGTTTCCCTTCTCCCTATCCTGGTTGTTGCGTCACCTCCTCAGTCTTCTTTGTCAGCTCCAATTCGAGGAGAGGGCACTTGGCTCTGGGAAGTGACCACAGGATCATCTATCCTCTAAACATACGTGCAGTGACTACCTACCGTCTTCTACAATACTCAGCCTTACTCGTCAGCCATCTCAGCTCCTCACTTAAGTACTAGTATCTTGTATTAATTTCCCCACGTCCACTTGTAGGATTGTTTTATGTTTATTAATATGTATATACTGTTAATGTTTGAGTTAAGTTTGGTTAGGAGTAATTTATAAGCTGAATATTTTGTTAAAGAGGATTTATGGTACTCTATTATATACAACGAAAACTTCGCATCCTTTGTCTACCCTTTTATAGTCGATTGTCTTTGTTTTTTATTGTTGTTACCTGTTGGGATCTGGGTAGGCGATATAACTACTATTCTAAATCCCCAACTCGTATACTCGATTAGGAGGTTTGTTATACTCGACCAGGGGACTTTGTTATACTCGATCTGGGGCCTTTGTTATACTTGATCAGGGGGCTTGTTATACTTGATCAGGGGACTTAGTTATTCTCGATAAGGGGGACTTTGTTATACTCGATGAGGGGACTTTGTTATACTCAATCAGGGAAATTTTGTTATTCTCGATCATGGGCCTTTGTTAAACTCGATTAGGGGACTATGTTAAACTCGACCAGGGGACTTTGTTATACTCGATGAGGGGCGTTTGTTATACTTGATCAAGGGACTTTGTTATACTCGATCAGGGGAGTTTCTTATAATTCTACCAGGGGACTTTGTTATACCCGATGAGGGGACTTTGTTATACTCGATCAGGGGCCTTTGTTATAATCGTTCAGGTGTCTTTGTTATACACGACCAGAGGACTTTGTTATCCTCGATCAGGGGACTTTGTTATACTCAATGAGCGGGCTTTGTTATACTCGATCAGGGGACATTGTTATAGACTTTTAGGGTCCTTTGTTATACTCGAGCAGGGGCCTTTGTTATACTCGTTCAGGGGACTTTGTTATACTCGAAAAGGGGACTTTGTTATACTCGATCTAGGGCCTTTGTTATACTTGATCAGGGGACTTTCTTATAGTCGTCCAGGGGACTTTGTCATACTCGATCAGGGAACTTTGTTATACTCGATCAGGGGGCTTTGTTATACTCGACCAGGGGACTTTGTTATACTCGATCTGGAACCTTTGTTATACTTGATCAGGGGGCTTTGTTATACTCGATCAGGGGACTTAGTTATTCTCGATAAGGGGGACTTTGTTATACTCGATGAGGGGGCTTTGTTATACTCGATCAGGGAAATTTTGTTATACTCGATCATGGGGCCTTTGTTATACTCGATCAGGGACTTTGTTCCACTTTATCAGGGGCCTTTGTTATACTTCATTAGGGGGCTTTGTTATACTCGATCAGGTGACTTTGTTATTCAAGATAAGGGGGCTTTGTTATACTCGATCAGGGGGCTTTGTTATACTCGATCAGGGAACTTTGTTATACTCGATCAGGGGCCTTTGTTATACTCGTCTGTATGTCTTTGATATACTCCACCAGGACCTTTGTTATACTCGATCAGGGCCTTTGTTAAACCTGATCAGGGCACTTTGTTATACTCAGATCAGGGACTTTGTTATACTCGATCAGAGACTTTGTTATGCTCGACCAGGGGACTTTGCTACCTTTGTTATACTCGATCGAGACTTTGTTCTGCCAGTCAGGGCTTTGTTATACTCGGTCGAGAGACTTTGTTATTCTCGATAAGGGTCTATATTATACTCGATCAGGGCTGTTATACTTGATCAGGGGGCTTTGTTATACTCGATCAGGGGACTTTGTTATTCAAGATAAGGGGGGCTTTGTTATACTCGATCAGGGGGCTTTGTTACACTCGATCAGGGGACTTTGATATATTCGATGAGGGGACTTTTTTATACTCGATCATGGGACTTTGTTATACTCGATCAGGGGCCTTTGTTATACTCGATCAGGGGACTTTGTTATACTCGACCAGGGGACTTTGTTATACTCGATCATGGGCCTTTGTTATACTTGATCAGGGGGCTTTGTTATACTTGATCAGGAGACTTTGTTATTCTCGATAAGGGGGTCTTTGTTATACTCGATCAGGGTCTTTGTTATACTTGATAAGGGGGCTTTGTTATACTCGATCAGGTGACTTTGTTATTCTCGATAGGGGGTCTTTGTTATACTCGATCAGGGGGCTTTGTTATACTCGATCAGGAAACTTTGTTATACTCGATCAGGGGCCTTTGTTATACTCGTTCAGCCGACTTTGCTATACTCGACCAGGGGACTTTGTTATACTCGATCAGGGGCCTTTCTTAAACTCGATCAGGGACCTTTGTTATACTCGATCAGGGGACTTTGTTATACTCGATCAGGGGACTATGTTATTCTCGATCAGGGACCTTTGTTATACTCGATCAGGGGACATTATATAAATCGAGGGACTATGTTATTATTCTCGATCAGGGCTGTTAAACTCGATGAGGGAACTTTGTTATACTCGATCAGGGGCCTTTGTTATAATCGTTCAGGGGACTTTGTTCTAGTTGATCAGAGGGCTTTGTTATACTCGATGAGGGGACTTTGTTATTCTCGATAAGGGGGTCTATGTTATACTCGATGAGGGGGCTTTGTTATACTTGATTAGGGGGCTTTGTTATACTCTATCATGGGACTTTGTTATTCAAGATAAGGGGGTCTTTATTATACTCGATCAGGGGGCTTTGTTATACTCGATTAGGGGACTTTGTTATATTCGATGAGGGGACTTTTTTATAATCGATCATGGGACTTTGTTATACTCGATCAGGGGCCTTTATTATACTCGATCAGGGGACTTTGTTATACTCGACCAGGGGACTTTGTTATACTCGATCAGGGGCCTTTGTTATACTTGATCAGGGGGCTTTGTTATACTTGATCAGGGGACTTTGTTATTCTCGATAAGGGGGTCTTTGTTATACTCGATCAGGGGGCTTTGTTATACTTGATAAGGGGGCTTTGTTATACTCGATCAGGTGACTTTGTTATTCTCGATAAGAGGGGTCTTTGTTATACTCGATCAAGGGGCTTTGTTATACTCGATCAGGAAACTTTGTTATACTCGATCAGGGGCCTTTGTTATACTCGTTCAGGCGACTTTGTTATACTCGACCAGGGGACTTTGTTATACTCGATCAGGGGCCTTTGTTAAACTCGATCAGGGACCTTTGTTATACTCGATCAGGGGACTTTGTTATACTCGATCGAAGGACTATGTTATTCTCGATCAGGTGGCTTTGTTATATCGATCAGGGAACTTTGTTATATGCTCGATCAGGGCCTTTGTTATAATCGTTCAGGGACTTTGTTATATGATCAGGGCTTTGTTAGCAATGCTCGATCAGGGACTTAGTTATTCTCGATAAGGGGACTTTGTTATATACTCGATAAGGGCTCTGTTATACTCGATCAGGAAATTTTATTCTCGATCATGGGCGCTGTTATATACTCGATCAGGGGACTTTGTTATGCCGATCGGGCCTTTGTTATATACTTGATCGGGGGGCTTTGTTACTCGATCGGACTTTGTTATTCAAGATAGGGGACTTTGTTATACTTGACCAGGGGCATTTGTTATGCTCGATTAGAAAACTTTGTTATACTCGACCAGGGGACTTTGTTATACTCCACCAGAGACTTGTTATACTCGATCAGGGGATATGTTATACTCGATCAGGGGACTTTGTTATACTGGGTTCAGGGGACTTTGTTATACTCGTCAAGGGGGCTTTGTTATACTAGCATCAGAGGACTTTGTTATACTCGATGAGGGGACTTTATCTTACTCGATCAGGAACCTTTGTTATACTCGACCAGGGGACTTTGTTATAATCGATTAGGGGGACTTTGTTATACTCGATCGGGGGACTTTGTTATACTTTCGACTAGGGGTTGTTGCTCCTCGACCAGGGGCTTTGTTTTACTCGATCAGGGCCTTTGTTAAACTCGATGAGGGCCTTTGTTATACTCGATCAGGACTGTTATACTCAATCAGGACTGTTATATATCGATCAGGGCTTTGTTAACATCGATCAGGAACTTTGTTATACTCGATCAGGGGACTTTGTTATACTCGATCAGGGACTTTGTTATACTCGATCAGGGACTTTGTTAGCATACTCGATCAGGACTTTGTTATACTCGATCAGGGGAGTTTCTTATAATTCTACTAGGGGACTTTGTTATACTCGATGAGGGGCCTTTGTTAAACTCGATAAGGGGCCTTTGTTATACTCGACCAGGGGACTTTGTTATACTCGATCAGGGGCCTTTGTTATAATCGGTCAGGGGACTTTGTTATACTCGACCAGGGGACTTTGTTATACTCGATCTGGGGCGTTTGTTAGACTTGATCAGGGGCCTTTGTTATACTCGATCAGGGAACTTTGTTATACTCGATCAGGAGCCTTTGTTTTACTCGTTCAGGTGTCTTTGTTATACTCGACCAGAGGACTTTGTTTTCCTCGATCAGGGGACTTTGTTATACTCGATGAGCGGGATTTGTTATACTCGATCAGGGGACATTGTTATAGACTTTTAGGGTCCTTTGTTATACTAGAGCAGGGGCCTTTGTTATACTCATTCAGGGGACTTTGTTATACTCGAAAAGGGGACTTTGTTCTACTCGATCTAGGGCCTTTGTTATACTTGATCAGGAGACTTTGTTATAATCGACCAGGGGACTTTGTCATACTCGATCAGGGGACTTTGTTATACTCGATCAGGGGGCTTTGTTATACTCGACCAGGGGACTTTGTTATACTCGATCTGGAGCCTTTGTTATACTTGATCAGGGGCTTTGTTATACTCGACTTGGGGATTTAGATATTCTCGATAAGGGGGACTTTGTTATACTCGATGAGGGGTAGGGTGACAATAGTGCATAGGGGTGAATTTCTAAAATTGATTAAATGGAATAGCCATTGGTCCAATACTGCGTACCCATGAAAAAAGAACACAGGCGAAATCCTGGGTCATTTGGACAATATTTAGAGGTAGCTCAAGTCAATTGAAGTTTTATCCTTTTGGCAAAAAATACGAATATTCATAATATGCCGGTTTATTTTAAAATTTACATATTGAGCAAGTTTATGTGTACACTGTACATATAAATGATTAATTCCTTTTTAAAATGAAACTGCAGTGAACACGCTTACATCAATGGGTGGGAGAGGTGTGGACAACCCATTCATTGTTTTCGCTTTTTGCTTGTAAGGTCCTGTTTTGATGTCCCTGGTTGTGACCGCCTCTGCTCTTCAACAACCTGCAGCAGATGTTGACGCTGGTCTTCACTCTTCGTGATCTTGCTGTTGAATGCCTGTATCAAGGCAATCCCTCTCTCTGCAGTGTCGTTGATGACTCTGAGACCACCCACAACTGAGACGCCAGTTTTGAAGTCTTCATCATCAGACCATGTGCCAGGTTCCTTGGACAAAAAAGAAGTCTTCATTTTGAGACTTTCAAATAGAAAGTTTGATCCTCTAGAAGCAAAGTCTGAGAGCTGCTTTGTGGGAAGGGAAGATGTGGCAGGAAGAGCAGCACGTTTTGGTGAATCCTCGGTCGCCTTCCTCTCAACGATTGCCCGAACTATGTTTGTCTTCATTGTTGCATTAACTTGTGGATCGAAGAGTGCAAGGCCCACCAAGCCTTCACTGAGGTACCACAGGTGACGACCGAAGACTGTGAGACATGTTCTTGATATTTTGACGTCGTGGTACTCTGACAGGTCTTGGAGGAGCCGCAAATCATTAGCAGGAGCGGAGGATGGAACGGAGGCCGTGAACCATGCACTGACATACACCTCTAGCACAAAGAATGTGAATCGTTTCAAGCCTAATGTCTCACGAGCAGTTAGTTTAAACTGATAAGCAAACATCAGGATCTTCATGACATAAATGAGCTTAGCCATCCACCATGCTCGGTGAAGTGCTCCGGGCCGTCGGAGATTAAACTTGGGTAGAGCTCCATCGAGACACCTGATTGCTAGCTCCAGTACCTCACGGTAATCATCACGTGGCTGCTGCTTCTTGCCCAGATGATGTTTCCAGCAACAGATGAGGTCATCTCGTTTCTCGTACAAACTTGGAGGGAGGTCTGAGAGAGGGCTGTAGTCATCTTGACTGATGTCCTTCCACTTATGCTTGAAGCGAGAGAAGAGAGTATTATGTGGTCCAGAGGAAGGCCCCATGCATTCCACATACGCTTTCTCGGCAACAAGCTCAAGGATGTGGTGACGACACGCGAGATGCAGAAGACGGCGGCCGAGTTTCTGCTCCAGAATGACACATGCCCCCGACAAGTGCCCAGTGTTTGAAGCTGTTGTGTCAAAACTGAGTGCTGAAACATTCTCTGATATTTTCCACTCTTCCAGCGCTGCACTGACTGCTGTAGCAATGGCCTGTCCAGTCCCTGACAATAGTTTCGGGACACCAAGCAGCTTTTCAGTATTGATTCCGGAGACAAGAATGGCGATTCGGTCAACACTCGCTCCTTGTTCATCCGGAATAATTTTTCCATCCCAGTGCACAGTGAGCACTTCACTAGGTTGAAATTTTTCTTTAATTTCGTTGGCAATCCCAGAACGGTGGGTCGCTCGCGAAGTACGCACTGTCTCATAGTTTAAAACTAGTTCCATTGGGTCATGACCTAGACTAGCAGCCGTGGCACTGACGATCCGGAGAGCAGAGCGGTGACTGATCCCAGTGCGGTCCAATGTACTTGACAATTCAGGGGTGATAACTTTGAGAGTAGCACGTTTACGATTGGAAGAAGATACCACTGGCACACAACCTCTTCCCCCTACCCCGACTGACACCCGCCTCTCCCTCCCCTCTGCATTACCAATAGCTGCACCAGCCAAAATACTCATTACTCATTTTTAGAAAAAATGTTAGGAACAACTTTAGTTTGAATTTGCATTCTACATATACCTGCAAAGTTTCATAGTAATCGGTTCATAAATAAAGAAATTAGAAAAAATCAATAATAATTTCAGTAGTGTTAACTTCAAATGGCTTGAGCCACCTCTAAATATTGTCCAAATGACCCAGGATTTCGCCTGTGTTCTTTTTTCATGGGTACGCAGTATTGGACAAATGGCCATCTAAAAATAAAAACTTCCACTTTTTATTGTCACCCTAATGAGGGGGCTTTGTTATACTCGATCAGGGAAATTTTGTTATTCTCGATCATGGGCCTTTGTTAAACTCGATTAGGGGACTTTGTTATACTCGACCAGGGGACTTTGTTATACTCGATGAGGGGCCTTTATTATACTTGATCAGGGGGCTTTGTTATACTCGATCAGGGGACATGGTTATTCTCGATAAGGGGGACTTTGTTATACTCAATTAGGGGACTTTGTTATACTCGATCAGGGAACTT
>NW_024745914.1:0-12877 GCF_018991925.1 Homarus americanus
AACCAAGAGGTGAGAGTTGTGGTGTTGTCAGTAGAGGATGAGGCCAATATGTACAGTGAGTGTTAAAACCAAGAGGTGAGAGTTGTGGTGTTGTGTGTAGAGTGATGAGGCCAATATGTACCAGTGAGTGTTAAACCAAGAGGTGAGAGTTTGGTGTTGTCAGTAGAGGATGAGGCCAATATGTACCAGTGAGTGTTAAAACCAAGAGGTGAGAGTTGTGGTGTTGTTGTAGAGGATGAGGCCAATATGTACCAGTGAGTAACAATCCAAGAGGTGAGAGTTGTGTTGTTCAGCAGAGGATGAGGCCAATATGTACCAGTGGAGTTAAACCAAGAGGAGAGTTGTGGTGTTGTTCAGTAGAGGATGAAGCCAATATGTACCAGTGAGTGTTAAACCAAGAGGTGAGAGTTTGGTTTGTGGTAGAGGATGAGCCAATATGCTCAGTGGAGTTAAACCAAGAGGTGAGAGTTGTGGTGTTGTCAGTAGAGCGAGAGGCCAATATGTAAACCAGTGAGTGTTAAACCAAGAGGTGAGAGTTGTGGTGTTGTCAGTAGAGGATGAGAGGCCAATATGTACCAGTGAGTGTTAAACCAAGAGGTGAGAGTTGTGGTGTTGGTTGCAGAGGATGAGGCCAATATTACCAGTGAGTGTTAAAACCAAGAGGTGAGAGTTGTGGTGTTGTCAGCAGAGGATGAGGCCAATATGTACCAGTGAGGTTAAACCAAGAGGTGAGAGTTGTGGTGTTGGTTGTGTAGAGGATGAGGCCAATATGTACCAGTGAGTGTTAAACCAAGAGGTGAGAGTTGTGGTGTTGTCAGTAGAGGATGAGGCCAATATGTACCAGTGAGTGTTAAACCAAGAGGTGAGAGTTGTGGTGTTGTCAGTAGAGGATGAGGCCAATATGTACCAGTGAGTGTAAACCAAGAGGTGAGAGTTGTGGTGTCAGTAGAGGATGAGGCCAATATGTACCAGTGAGTGTTAAACCAAGAGGTGAGAGTTGTGGTGTTGCTGCAGAGATGAGCCAAATGTACCAGTGAGTGTTAAACCAAGAGGTGAGAGTTGTGGTGTTAGTTGCAGAGGATGAGGCCATGTACCAGTGAGTGTTAAACCAAGAGGTGAGAGTTGTGGTGTTGAGTAGAGGATGAGGCCAATATGTACCAGTGAGTGTTAAAACAAGAGGTGAGAGTTGTGTGTTGTCAGTAGAGGATGAGGCCAATATGTACCAGTGAGTAAGTAAACCAAGAGGTGAGAGTTGTGGTGTTGCTGCAGAGGATGAGGCCAATATGTACCAGTGAGAGTGTTAAACCAAGAGGTGAGAGTTGTGGTGTTGTCAATGAGGATGGGGCCAATATGTACCAGTAGTGTTAAACCAAGAGGTTAGAGTTGTGGTGTTGCAGCAGAGGATGAGGCCAATATGTACCAGTGAGTGTTAAACCAAGAGGGGTGAGAGAGTTGTGGTGTTGTAGCAGAGGATAGACCAGTGAGTAAACAAGAGGTGAGAGTTAGGTAAGTAGAGGATGAGTGCCAATATAAACAGTGGGAGTGTTAAAACCAAGAGGTGAGAGTTGTGGTGTTGTCAGTAGAGGATGAGGCTAATATGTACCAGTGAGTGTTAAACCAAGAGGTGAGAGTTGTGGTGTTGTCAGTAGAGGATGAGGCCAATAATAGCAACAGTATATTGTCCACGGATAGTGGACTATAATTTGAAACTGGCATTTTTTATATCACTAGTTTTTATCTATGCCTTCTAAAAATAATGAATAATAAAAGTATATTTCTTTTCTATGCTAATTTGAATTTTAATATGAATAAAAAAGTTTAACCCATTGTAAGGTGTAGTTTTGAAAAAAAAAAATTCACATTAATTTACAAAATATAAGTTGTTTATTAATTTTCTAGAAGAACTAAATACTCTACAAATTATTTTCTTCTATTCAACTTTCTTTTATTCTATTTACTTTCTATATTTTCTCTCAGTGTGGTAGTGAATGTTTCCCAAGACCATTAACAGATCACCTCAAAACATCTGGGTGACAATAATACCAATACTTTCACTTACATTACCTAATAATTCTAAATATTTGTGGAGGGTTTGCTACTTAATAATTTGCTCTTACTCACTGATAATAAAAAATAAATCAGAATTAATTAAATAGCAAAATAAGAAGAGGAGACACAGACGAACTTCTCTTCATCAACCACAAGCAGAGTGCAGCAACAGCCTCAGGTTCATAGTACAAGGAGTTTATACATGATCAAAAAGTTCCATTATTCTGGCATACCAACACCTAGTGTAAAAAATAACTATCTGCTATAATGTAAAGCCTGGGGAATAGGTTATGGAAGGCGGAGGATTATTGTTTATCCACCAGAGGACGTTACCTTGTCCACGTTAGCTCTTGTCTTGCCGAGGTCTCAACAAGGTAATGCCCATTGTCCCGCATTTGTTCTTGGCTTTTCCTCTGAGACTTTCCCCGCATCCGTTAGATCAGCTTTGTTGCCTACCAACAAGAATGGGATGTGTTCGGATTCTTCACCGGAGAATTTGTTCCCTAAAAAAATAAGATATATATTAATTTCATACATACTCAAGGGGTTGTTAATATAGAGTAATGCTGATTTAAAATACACAATAAAAATAAGCAAAGTAAAGAATAAACATATAACAAATGGTTGGTGATAACTTGTACATCATAATGAATTATGAAAAAACTGTCAATGTCTTTGATAATTAACATTTGACTTCCATTACAAAAAATACAGAAAATATTTTTATACACCAACCTAATACACTACAACATAAGTGAAGTAAAAATAGTCTCTACTCTTGGTTGGTTGGTTAGGGTTGAAACAATGCTCAGTGGAATTTGAGGTCAAGCTGCACACTCTTTGATCAGATACCTGGATGGCTGAAATAGTTCTCTCTGTGTGTGTGTGTGTGTGTGTGTGTGTATGTTGCCTAATTGACTGCCCAGATGCATGTATGTATGTGTGTATGTATGTCTCCTAAATGACCACAAGACAAAATTCTTCCTGGGACCAAAGTTTGCACTCACCACAACCCCAATACCCCAACCACAGACCACTAAGGCACCTCAGCAACCAATATTCACTCACACACCTCTCAGGGTAACTTCAACACTCCTAACCTTAAGTCATGATGGACCAGGAGATATCTACCGGAATTCTTGAGTGGCCTGGAATGAGTCGTCTTCAGTGATGGAGAAGACGCACAAGAAGCCTCCCCAGATCTGTAAATAACACGTGATGGTAATATAAATTATCACAAGTAAAAACTAAAAGAGAGGAGAGAGAGAGAGAAAAAATAATCTATAATGTCTCTAATAATACCAAAAATATGTGGAATACAGTTCACTAGACCAATATTCTCATTAAATAAACTAATACAGGAAATACAAGAGGTGAAATACAGCAGTAAGAGTGATGCATGATACATGAACCAAGCATAAAGTAAACCAAACACTTCAACTAACACAAGTGATGATTTAGTCCAGCGAAGTTTTATTTTGACACACACACGCCGCACACACACACACACTCTCATCCTGACCACCGACGGGTCAAGACGGGTCAGACGCACCTGGCGCTGCTCAGCAGCAGCCAGGTCAACTGTTATGTTGGCCCATACCAGCTCCCTCCCTGAACCTCCCTCCCACCGGAATATCAACAAGTTCTCGCCAGAAGTTGCTATTTCATTTGGGAAAGGAATGGAACCAGTGTTGAATAGTGGTGAACAGTGCTTAAGCAGTGAAAAACAACTCAAGCTGAGTCTTATCCAAGCTAACCTTCACACAGTGAGGTCCCAGGTACCCAGTGATAACCCCTGAGACCCACGAGATAGAGAAGCCTGGGACCACTTCACCCAGTTTGAGTGAGTGAAGTCCTGTGACAACAGACACTGGTGTCCTATGATGCTACGACACCACATAGTGAATGAGTCTACAGCATCATGTGAAGTTCCTCATAACACCATCTCAGAGGAAGGACTACACCACGTGATGCCCCTCATAACACCATCCGAGGGAATTACTTTCACATGATGCCCCTCATAACACCAACCCAGAGGGAATTACTACACCATGTGATGCCCTCATAACACCATCTAGAGGGAATTACTACGCTATGACCCTCATAACACCATCCAGAGGAATTATACGCCATGATGCCCCTCATAACACCATCTGTGAGGGAATTACCACACCACATCAGGCCCTCATACACCATCTGTGAGGGGAATTACTACACCACATCAGGCCCTCATAACACCATCATCTGAGAGGGAATTACTATATCATCAGGCCTCATACACCATCTGTGAAGTAACTACTACATCATCAGGCCCTCTTAACACCCATCTGTAGGGAATACACCACGCCAAGCCCTCCACAACACCACCTCAGAGGAATTAGTACCCACGTGATGCCCCCATAACGCCATCTGTGAGGGAGTTACTACACCACGTCTGTTGTTCCAACACCTCAGCCTGATGAACATATGTAAACATTAATCTGTGTTCACTGTATGTTCCTTCACCTTTCTATGAAGATTTTTGTTAAACACCACCAATGCATGTAATAAGTCATTTGTGTCCAATGTATATTTTCAGCCTTCGGCTACAACCTTTTCAAAAACCGTTTATTATTATTATTATTATTATTACACACACACACACTTTATAATAATGACATTTTATTTTCACCCACTTACAAAATTTAATTAAAAAAAAATGGTTTGAGAGGAATTGAAATTTGATAAATACCTGAGTAACATAAATGCTCCCATTACCAAACTAATTCTTGCAAGACCTATCCTTATTGAGAGGATTATGTTACTCGAGAAGTTAATTATTAAGAGCTTACAATAATGGCTGACCTTACCAGAAAATTATTATCTCTGATGGCAGCATAGATCTTCCTGACCTGCCGTCTCGAGGATCTCTACCACCTCCCACCATCCACACCACCTTTGCTTTAATCAATCTGGCATTGGGTTCAATCCCACAAACTTTACAGAAAAAGAAGAAAATAAATATACCCAGATTGGCTTTGAGTACAATAGACAGTATACATTATAGAAGAGTAACAGTAAATCCTTTTACATGACTGCCCGTTAGAGATTTGGAACACATTCTCTATACTAAGCCTTCAATCCAGAAAGGAGGCAACATGGCCGGTACTGCCCCCACCCCATTCACTTTGAAAGTACCCATTTACAGATTGAGCTGGAGTACCAGGAAGTGAACCATCAACCCCAGCAGATGGTGAGCCTTGTATCCCAACCACTACATTCCATAAAAAATAAAAAATCCAAAATTAAAAAATTACACTAATATTAATTAAGGTATATTAGTACACTATCATGTTTACTGATGCAGGACTACACACAATAGTTACTATTTGAACAAAGGCGCCTACTCTCCAGATCACTATCAATTCGGACAAACAATAGACGTCTAGAAACAAATTAGAAACCAGAATCATGGGAAAGAAGATTCAAAAATAATAAAATAGGAATAAATTGAAAATAGGAAGTCTAAGTTATACCAATTGTTGAGAAGTGTGTGTGTGTGTGTGTGTGTGTGTCTATTGCACATGGAAATAGCAAATCTTGTTTAGCACTACAACAGAACAGGTAGGGAGAGAGAGAGAGAGAGAGAGAGAGAGACAAAGAGAAACACACACGACTGGGTGCTTATACCACATCCCTCTATACAACACACCTTTGGAATCTATTTACAATAATAAAGCATTTCCATATCAAGAACTAACAAACAAATAGAACAACACACTAATAGAGTACACAGGTGACAACAATTGCATTAGACAATGACAAATTAATTAAAACCACATCACTAAACTTCATAGCCTCACAATCTACCATCTCTTCCTCTGTCTATTCATCTGTACATAAATAAATCTGTTCCTGTATCCGTGTTTCTGTCTTCACAAATAAAACATATCCTTTATGTCATATACAGCATCTAATTTCCAATACAGTACAAAAAAACACACTCTAAAGCAACATAACTAGAGCACAATGTAAGAGAAATCAACCAACTAAACGCAGTTTGACCAATTATTACACACACACAGAATACAAAACAAGCGTCACAAGCTCTCGAAGAAGTGCTTTCAAGGGGTGGAAGAGGACAGGCAACCCAGCAGAACACACCCCCACAGGCAAACTCACAGCAGAACACACCCCACACAGGCAGCCAACAGAACACACCCCACAGGCAGCCAGAATACACCCCCACAGGCACAGCAGAACACCACCTCCCACAGGCAGCCAGTAGAACACACCCCACAGGCAGCCAGCAGAACACACCCCACAGGCAGCAGCCAGCAGAACACACCCCATGGGCAGCTAGCAGAACACACCCCACAGGCAGCCAGCAGAACACACCCCCACAGGCAGCCAGTAGAACACACCCAGGCAGTTTAGCAGAACACACCCCACAGGCAGCCAGTAGAACACACCCCACAGGCAGCCAGCAGAACACACCCCACAGGCAACCAGCAGAACACACTCCCCACAGGCAGCCGCAGAACACACCCCACAGGCAGCCAGCAGAACACACTCCCTGGCCAGGCAGGCCAGCAGAACACACCCCACAGGCAGCCAGTAGAACACACCCCACAGGCAGCCAGCAGAACACACCCTGGCTATGCAGCGCCAGCAGAACACACTCCCCACAGGCAGCCAGCAGGACACACCCCACAGGCAGCCAGCAGAACACACCCCACAGGCAGCCAGTAGAACACACCCCACACAGGCAGCAACAGCAGAACGACACACCCCACAGGCAGCCAGCAGGACACACCCCACAGGCAGCCAGCAGAACACACCCCACAGGCAGCCAGCAGAACACACCCCACAGGCAGCCAGCAGAACACACCACCCCACAGGCAGCCAGCAGAACACACCCCACAGGCAGGCCAGTAGGAACACACCCCACAGGCAGCCAGCAGAACACACCCCACAGGCAGCCAGCAGAACACACTCCACAGGCAGCCAGCAGAACACACCCCCACAGGCAGCCAGCAGAACACAAGGTTCCCACAGGCAGCCAGTAGACACCCCACAGGCAGCCAGAACACATTCCCCACAGGCAGCCAGCAGAACACAATCTCAAAGCTAGTAGAACACACTCCCCACAGGCAGCCAGCAGGACACACCCCACAGGCAGCCAGCAGAACACTCCCCACAGGCAGCCAGTAGAACACACCCCACAGGCAGCCAGCAGAACATTGCCCCACAGGCAGCCAGCAGAACACACCCCACAGGCAGCCAGTAGAACACATTCCCCACAGGCAGCCAGCAGGACACACCCCAGGCAGCCAGCAGAACACCCACAGGCAGCCAGTAGAACACACCCCACAGGCAGCCAGCAGAACATCTCCCCACAGGCAGCCAGCAGGACACACCCACAGGCAGCCAGCAGAACACACCCCACAGGCAGCCAGCAGAACACACCCCACAGGCAGCCAGCAGAACACACCCCACAGGCCAGCCAGCAGAACACACCCCACGGTGGGCAGCCAGAACACATTCCCACAGGCAGCCAGCAGAACACACCCCACAGGCAGCCAGTACACCCCTGCAGCCACAGCAGAACACACCCCACAGGCAGCCAGCAGAACACACCCACAGGCAGCCAGCAGAACACACACCCCCACAGGCAGCCCCACAGGCAGCCAGTAGAACACACCCCACAGGCAGCTAGCAGAACACATTCCCCACAGGCAGCCAGCAGGACACACCCCACAGGCAGCCAGTAGAACACACCCCACAGGCAGCCAGCAGAACACACCCCACAGGCAGCCAGCAGAATGACACTCCCACAGGCAGCTGCAGGACACACCCCACAGGCAGCCAGCAGAACACACCCCTACAGGCAGCCAGCAGAACACACCCCACAGGCAGCCAGCAGAACACACCCCTACAGGCAGCCAGCAGAACACACCCCACAGGCAGCCAGCAGAACATTGAATTCCCACAGGCAGCCAGCAGAACACACCCCTGCGGGCAGCCAGTAGAACACACCCCACAGGCAGCTAGCAGAACACACACCCCAGCAGGCAGCCAGCAGGACACACCCCACAGGCAGCCAGTAGAACACACCCCACAGGCAGCCAGCAGAACACACCCCACAGGCAGCCAGCAGAACACACCCCCACAGGCAGCCAGCAGAACACACCCACAGGCAGCCAGCAGAACACACCCCACAGGCAGCCAGTAGAACACACCCCAGGCAGCAGCAGAACACACCCCACAGGCAGCCAGCAGAACACATTCCCTACAGGCAGCCAGCAGAACACACCCCACAGGCAGCCAGCAGAACACAGCCCACAGGCAGCCAGCAGAACACACCCCACAGGCAGCCAGCAGAACACACTCCCACAGGCAGCCAGTAGTAAACACACCCCCACAGGCAGCCAGAACACACCCCACAGGCAGCCAGCAGAACACACCCCACAGGCAGCCAGCAGGGACACACTCCCACAGGCAGCCAGCAGGACACACCCCACAGGCAGCCAGTGACACACCCCACAGGCAGCCAGCAGAACACACCACAGGCAGCCAGTGTGGACACACTCCCACAGGCAGCCAGCAGGACACACCCCACAGGCAGCCAGTAGAACACAGACCCCCACAGGCAGCCAGCAGAACACACCCCACAGGCAGCCAGTAGAACACATCCCACAGGCAGCCAGCAGAACACAATTCTACAGGCAGCCAGTAGAACACACCCCACAGGCAGGCCAGCAGAACACACCCCACAGGCAGCCAGCAGGACACACCCCACACAGGCAGCCAGCAGGACACACCCCACAGGCAGCCAGCAGAACACAGACCCCACAGGCAGCCAGCAGAACACACCCCACAGGCAGCCAGCAGAACATTCCCCCACAGGCAGCCAAAGCAGAACACACCTCCCACAGGCAGCCAGCAGAACACACCCCCACAGGGCAGCCAGCAGAACACACACCCCACAGGCAGCCAGCAGAACATGACCCCACACAGGCAGCCAGCAGAACACACCCCACAGGCAGCCAGCAGAACACACCCCACAGGCAGCCAGCAGAACACACCCCAGGCAGCCAGCAGAACACACCCACAGGCAGCCAGCAGGACACACCCCTACAGGCAGCCAGCAGAACACATCCCCCTACAGGCAGCCAGCAGGACACACCCCACAGGCAGCCAGCAGGACAGCCACCCACAGGCAGCCAGCAGCAGAACACACCCCACAGGCAGCCAAGAACACACCCCCACAGCCAGCAGAACACACCCCACAGGCAGCCAACAGAACACACCCTGGCTGCAAGGCAGCAGCCAGCAGAACACACCCCTACCAGGCAGCCACAGCAGGAACACACCCCACAGGCAGCCAGCAGAACACACCCCACAGGCAGTGCCAGCAGAACACACTCCCCACAGGCAGCCAGCAGAACACACCCCACAGGCAGCCAGCAGAACACATTCCCACAGGCAGCCAGCAGAACACACCCCACAGGCAGCCAGCAGAACACAGCCCACAGGCAGCCAGTAGAACACACCCCACAGGCAGCCAGCAGAACACACACCCCACAGGCAGCCAACAGGAACACACCCCAGGCAGCCAGCAGAACACATTAATTCACAGGCAGCCAAAGCAGAACACACCCCACAGGCAGCCAGCAGAACACACCCCTACAGGCAGCCTGTAGTAGAACACAGCCCTACAGGCAGCCAGCAGAACACACCCCACAGGCAGCCAACAGAACACACCCCCACAGGCACAACAGAACACACCCTACAGGCAGCCAGCAGAACACATTCCCACAGGCAGCCAGCAGAACACACCCCACAGGCAGCCAGCAGAACACACCCTCCCACAGGCAGCCAGTAGAACACACCCACAGGCAGCCAGCAGAACACACTCCCCACAGGCAGCCAGCACACACCCACAGGCAGCAGCAGAACACACTTACAGGCAGCTACAGTAGAACACACCCCTACAGGCAGCCAGCACCACATCTCACAGGCAGCCAGCAACACACCCCACAGGCAGCCAGCAGAACACACTCCCCACAGGCAGCCAGCAGAACACACCCCACAGGCAGCCAGCAGAACACACCCCACAGGCAGCCAGTGCAGAACACACCCCACAGGCAGCCAGCAGAACACACTTGCCAGGCAGCCAGGCAGAACACACCCCACAGGCAGCCAGCAGACACCCCACAGGCACAGCAGAACACACCCTGCTGGGCAGCCAGCAGAACACACCCCACAGGCAGCCAGAACACACCCCTGGCTAGCAGCCAGCAGAACACACCACAGGCAGCCAACAGAACACACCCCTACAGGCAGCCACAGTAGAACACATTCCCCACAGGCAGCCAGCAGAACACACCCCACAGGCAGCCAGCCAGCAGAACACATTCCCACAGCAGCCAGCAGGACACACCCCACAGGCAGCCAGCAGAACATTAATCCTCCCACAGGCAGCCAGCAGAACACACCCCCACAGGCAGCCAGCAGAACACACCCCACAGGCAGCCAGCAGAACACACCCCACAGGCAGCCAGCAGACATTTCCCCACAGGCAGCTGTGTAGAACACACCCCACAGGCAGCCAGCAACGACACACTCCCCACAGCAGCCAGCAGAACACACCCCACAGGCAGCCAGGCAGAACACACTCCCCACAGGCAGCCAGCAGAACACACCCCACAGGCACAGCAGAACACACCTCCCACAGGCAGCCAGCAGAACACACCCCACAGGCAGCCAGTGACACACCTCACAGGCAGCCAGCAGAACACACCCCCACAGGCAGCCAGCAGAACACACTCACAGGCAGCCACAGCAGAACACACCCACAGGCACAGCAGAACACACACCCCACAGGCAGCCAGCAGAACACACCCCACAGGCAGCCAGCAGGATGCTGACCCCACAGGCAGCCAGCAGAACACACACCTCCCACAGGCAGCCAGCAGAACACACCCCACAGGCAGCCAGCAGAACACACCCCACAGGCAGCCAGCAGAACACACCCCACAGGCAGCCAGCAGAACACACCCCCACAGGCAGCCAGCAGAACACACCCCCACAGGCAGCCAGCAGAACACACCCCTACAGGCAGCCAGCAGAACAGAGCCTCCTCTACAGGCAGCCAGCAGGACACACCCCACAGGCAGCGCCAGCAGAACACACCCCACAGGCAGCCAGCAGAACACACCCCACAGGCAGCCAGTAGAACACACCACAGGCAGCCAGTAGAACACACCACAGGCAGCCAGCAGAACACACCACAGGCACAGCAGAACACACCCCACAGGCAGCCAGCAGAACACACCCCACAGGCGCAGCCAGCAGAACACACCCCACAGGCAGCCAGCAGAACACACCCACAGGCAGCCAACAGAACACACCCCACAGGCAGCCAGCAGAACACACTCCCACAGGCAGCCAGAACACACCCCACAGGCAGCCAGCAGAACACACACCCCACAAGCAGCCAGCAGAACACACCCACAGGCAGCCAGCAGAACACACTCCCTACAGGCAGCCAGCAGAACACACCCCACAGGCAGCCAGCAGAACACACCCCACAGGCAGCCAGCAGAACACACACCCCACAGGCAGCCAGCAGAACACACCCCACAGGCAGCCAGTAGAACACACCCCACAGGCAGCCAGCAGAACACACCCCATTACAGCCAGCAAGTGAACACACCCCCACAGGCAACCAGCAGAAGACACCCCCACAGGCAGCCAGCAGAACACACCCCACAGGCAGCCAGCAGAAACACCAGCAGCAGCCAGCAGAACACACCCCACAGGCAGCCAACAGAACACACCCCACAGGCAGCCAGCAGAACACACCCCACAGGCAGCCAGCAGAACACACCCCACAGGCAGCCAGCAGAACACACCCCACAGGCAGGCCAGCAGAACACACCCCACAGCAGCCAGCAGAACACACCCCACACAGGCAGCCAGGCAACAGCCCCACAGGCAGCCAGCAGAACACACCCCACAGGCAGCCAGCAGAACACATTCCCACAGGCAGCCAGCAGAACACACCCCAGCAGGCAGCCAGTAGAACACAGTCCACAGGCAGCCAGTAGAACACACCCCACAGGCAGCTGCCAGCAGAACACACCCCCACAGGCAGCCAGCAGAACACACCCCTACAGGCAGCCAGCAGACACCCCCACAGGCAGCCAGCAGAACACACCCCACAGCAGCCAGCAGAACACACCCACAGGCAGCCAGCAGAACACACCCCACAGGCAGCCAGCAGAACACACCCCACAGGCAGCCAGTAGAACACACACCCCACAGGCAGCCAGCAGAACATTGACTCCCCACAGGCAGCCAGCAGAACACACCCCAGGCAGCCAGCAGAACACACCCACAGGCAAGCCAGCAGAACACACCCACAGGCAGCCAGCAGAACACACACCCCACAGGCAGCCAGCAGAACACACCCCACAGGCAGCCAGCAGAACACACCCCACAGGCAACCAGTAGAACACACCCCCACAGGCAGCCAGCAGAACACACCCCACAGGCAGCCAGCAGAACACACCCCACAGGCAGCCAGCAGAACACACCCCACAGGCAGCCAGCAGAACACACCCCCACAGGCAGCCAGCAGAACACACCCCACAGGCAGCCAGCAGAACACCCCACAGGCAGCCAGTAGAACACACCCCACAGGCAGCCAACAGAACACACCCACAGGCAGCCAGAAGAACACACCCCACAGGCAGCCAGCAGAACACACCCCACAGGCAGCCAGCAGAACACACCCCACAGGCAGCCAGCAGAACACACCCACAGGCAGCCAGCAGAACAC
>NW_024745915.1:0-18674 GCF_018991925.1 Homarus americanus
GAAGCTACGTAATAAGGTTGTGTTGCATTGTAGGAGAGCAGTTGTGTTGCATTGTAGAGAGTTGGTGCTGGTGTTGCATTGCAGGAGAGCTGTGCTGGTGTTGCATTGCAGGGAGATTTGTAAGGTGTGTAGCATTGTGAGGGGAGGATTTGTGTTGTGTAGCAGCACACAGAGAGCTGTGTTGTGTAGCACAGAGGGAGAGGCTCTTGTTGTAAGTGGTATTATAGGAGAGAAGAGAGTTGTGTTTTTGGTGCACAGGAGAGTTGTGTCAGTGTTGCATTGTACTGGAGAGAGTTGCATTTCAGGTTGTATTGTAGGGGAAAGTTGTGTTACAGGTAGGCATTTTAGGAGAGTTTGTACTTGTGTTGTGTTGCAACTGGGTAGGGAGAGTTGTGTTGAGTTGGTATTGTAGTGGAGAGTTGTGTTGTGTGAGAATTGCAATAAGAGAATCTGTGCTGTACTGTAGGAGAGTCAGTTATGTTGGTGTTGTGGTGGGAGAGCTGTATCAGGTTTTGCTTGTGTGCAGGGAGAGTCAGGTTGCGGGCACCACTGAGGAGGAGCTAAAGGTGTCATGGTACTGAGAGAGAGTCAGTTGGTGCTGGTATCAGAAAGAGAGTTGTGTTGTGTAGCATTGCAGGGGAGAGCTGTGGTTGTACTTGCTTGTAGGGAGAGAGTTGTGTCGTACTCATTGTAGGAGAGTTGCAGTTGTGTCAGGTTGTGTTGTGTTGGTGCTGTAACAGGTTGGTAGGGCTGTAGGAGTTGGTGTTATGTTGTGCTGAGGAGGAGTTGTATTGTATTGTAGAGAGAGAGAGAGTTGTAAAGGTGTTGTATTGTATGTGAGAGTTGGTGTGTAGCATTGTAGGGAGCTGTGCTGTGTTGTGTTGTGGGGTTGCATTGTAGGGAGCTGTGTTGTGTTGGGTAATGGAGAGAGGAGTTGTGTTGTGTTGTACTGGGAGGGAGGAGCTGTAATAGGTTGTGTTGCTGAGAGCAAGGTGGTTGTGTTTGACCTGTAGGAGGTTGCTGCAGCACTGTAGAGAGCTTGCAAGGTGCTGGGTATTGCAGGGAGAGCTGAGACAGTTGCAATGCATGAGGAGCTTGGTGTCAGTTGCATTGCAGGGAGAGCTGCTGGAGTTTGTTGCATTGTAGGAGTTGTGTTGTGCTTTGTGTTTATTGGTGGAAGCTAGTTAAAGGTCTCTGTAGGGAGAATTGTGTTGTACAGTAAGCGTGTAGGGAGAGTTGTACAGGTTGTGTTTGATCAGGGAGAGTTGTGTTGTGTAGTATTGTAGGGAGAGTTGTGCTAGTGCTGTATTGTAGGGAGAGAGTTGTGTTGTGTTGCATGTAGTGAGAGTTTGGTGCTGGGGTAGTATTGTGGTGGTGAGTTGTGTTGTGTTGTATTAGAAGGCAGTTGCGTTGTGTTTGGGATCATTGTAGGGAGAGAGTTATGGCAGGCTGTGTAGTATTGTAGGGGAGAGTTCTGTTGTGTGTGTAAGGATCAGGGAGAGTTGTGTTGTGTGTAGTATTGTGAGGTAGGAGTTAAAGAAGGTTGTAGCATTGCAGAGTTAAGTGTTGTGTAGCATTGTAGGAGAGTTCTGTTGTGGTGTGTTTGGACTGTAGAGAGTTGCAAGCCAGCAGCATTGCAGGCAGAGCTGGTGTCAGGTTGCATTGCAGAAAGAGTTGGGCCAGTGTTGCATTGCAGTGGAGAGCTAAGCGTTGGTGTGCAGCATTGTGGTGATGAGCTATGCTGGTGTGCATTGCAGGAGAGTTCTGCTGGGTGGTGTGCTTCGACTGTAGGGAGCTGTGTTGTGCAGTATTGTAGGCGTAGAGCTGTGTTGTGTTGTAATGCAGGGAGAGCTGTGGTTGGGGGTTGTATTGTAGAGAGCAAAGGTTGTATTGCAGGGAGAGCTGGGTGTTGTGCTGTGTTGTATTGTGCAGGGAGAGCTGTGTCAGGTTGTGCTGGTATCAGGCGGACAGTTGTGTTGCGGGTTGGTGCATTGTGAAGGACAAAGGTGTTGCGTTGGTAATTGCAGTGAGTTGTGTGCTGTGTGTTGCAGGAGGAGCGTGCCTTTGTTGTGCTCTGGACTTCCAGGGAAAGCTGTGTTGTGCATTGGTGGAAAGAGTTGCATTGCGTTGTGTTGCATTGCTGTAGGAGCTGGTGTCACAGCGGTATTTCAGGAAAGGTGAGCTGGTGTTGCGTTGTATTCTTGCGCGAGCTGGTGCTGTGCTTTGCATTGTAGGAGAGCTGTGTTGCGTCAGGCCAGGTGCGGAGAGCTGTGTTGCGTTGCATTGCAGGAGAGCGTTGCGTTGCAATGTAGGAGAGTCAGGTTGCGTTTTATTTTAGGGAGAGCTGTGCCGTGTAGCACCGTAGGAGTGCGTCAGGTTGTGCACATTGCAGTGGTATGAGCTGTGCTGGAGCCAGGTTGCGTTGCAGAGAGATTCAGGCTGTGCATTACTGTAGGAGAGCCAGGCCAGGTTGTGCAGGGAGAGCTAAAGGTTGCATGTAGAGAGCTTGTAAGCTAGTAGCAACAGTAGGAGACAGGTTGTGGCAGGTTGTAGGAGAGTTGTGTTGTGTTGTATTGTAAGGAGAGTGTGTTGTAGCATTGTAGGGAGAGTTTTATCAGGTTGTGTTGCAGGAGAGTTATGTTGTGCAGGCATTGCAGGGGAGAGTTTTGCTGTGTTGGTGCTTGTGTCAGGAGGAGAGCTGGTGCTTGTAAGCCAGTATTGCAGGAGAGCTGTGTCAGGGTGGTGCATTGCAGGAGAGCTGTGTCAGGTTGCGGTCAGGGAGAGTTGGCGTTGTGTTGCATCAGAGAGTGTGCGTTGTGTAGCGTGATTTAGGGGAGTTGTGGTTGTGTTGTGCTGTAGGAGTCAGTTGTGTAGCACTGTAGGAGAGTTTTGCTGTGTTTTGCTGTGCTTGTGGTGGAGAGCTGTGTTGTGCTGGTACTTGTGGTGAAGAGTTGCGGGGTTGGGTGGAAGTACTGTAGGGGAGAGTTGTGGCTGGTTCTGGTGTTGCAGGGAGAGTTGTGCTTGTGTAGCATTGCAGGGAGAGCTGTAAGCCAGGTAGTGTTTTAGGACAAAGCTGTGGGTTGTGGGTTTTTGTTGTGGGGCGAGAGCTGTGTTGTGGGTTGTATTGGTAGGGAGTGGCTGTGTTTTCTGTGTAGTATCAGGTAGGGAGAGCTGTGCTGTGTAGCATTGCAGGGGAGAGCTTTTTACAGGCCAGGGTTGTACTCAGAAGCGAGTGTTGTGCTGTGTTGGTGTTAAAGCTGTAGGGAGAGCTGTGTTGGTGTCAGGAACAGAGGGGAGCTGTGTTGTGCAGTATCAGGGAGAGTTGTGCTAAAAAGGAAGCTGTAGGGAGAATGTGTTGGTGTTGCACAGGGAGAGCTGTGTTGCAGTACTGTAGGGAGAGCTGTGCTGTGTTGTACTGTAGGAGACAGGTTGTGTAGTACAGAGGGGAGAAAGCCAGGTGTTGCATTGCAGGGAGAGAGCTGTGCTGGTGGGTTGCATTGTAGGAGAGGTACAGTAGTATTGTAGGGAGAGTTGTACAGGCTGTGTTGTAGGAGAGCTAGGCAGGCTGTATTGCAGTGAGCTGTGTTGTGTACTCTGTAGGAGAGTTGTGCAGCACATTGTAGGGAGAGTTGCATTGTGTTGTGGCTAGTAACGGGAGAGTTGTGTCGTGTAGTATCAGGAGGGGAGAGTTTTACAGGTTGTGGCCAGGTTGTAGGCAAGAGCTGTACAGTTGTACTAGGAGGAGCCAGGTGTAGGCATTGCAGTGTGGAAAGAGAGCTGTGTTGTAAGCAGTGGCTGTCGGGAGAGTCAGGCCAGGCTGGTATCATGGAGAGCTAAAGGTGCAGTATCTTTTAGGAGAGTCAGGTTGCGGCTGCGTTGCAGGGAGAGCTGTGTTGTGTTGGTATTGTAGGGAGAGTTGTGCTGTGTAGCATTGTAAGTGCAGAGCTGTGTGCTATTGCATTGCAGGAGAGCTGTGCTGTGTAGCATTGGGGGAGGAGAGTTGTGCTGTGTTGTGCTTGCAGGAGAGTTGTGTAGTACAGGGGAGAGTTTTGCTGGGTGTTGTGCTGCCAGAGAGAGTCAGGTTGTGCTGTACTAGGAGAGTTGTGTTGTGTGCATTGCAGGAGAATCTGTGGCCAGTGTAATATTGTAGGAGAGCCAGTAAGCCAGTAGCACAGAGGGAGAGTTTTATTGCAAGCCAGGGCTGGTACCAGAAGGAGAGCTGTGTTGTGTTGTAGTTGCAGGGAGAGCTAGAAGCTGTTGTATTATTGTAGGGAGAGCTGGGTGTTGTAGTACCATTGCAGGAGAGAGCCTTTTGTCAGGCCAGCTGCACTGTATGAGAGCTGTGCTTGTGTCAGGCCAGGAGAGCCAGGCCAGGTTGCGTATCATTGCAGGAGAGTCAGGCCAGGTAGCATTGTAGGGAGAGTTGTGCAGTGTTTTGTTGCAGGAGAGTTGTGTTGTGTTGCATTGTAGGGAGAGCTGTGTTGCGTGTAGTATTGTAGGGGAGAGAGCTGTAAGCTGTGTAGCATTTTTAGGGAGAGTTTTGTTGTGGCCAGGCTGGTAACTGTAGCAGAGAGAGAGTTAAATCAGGTTGTATTGTAGGGAGAGTTGCAGTTTTACAGATTGTAGGGAGAGTTGTGTTGTGATGCATTGTGGGAGAGTTGTGTTGTGTAAGCTTGTAGGAAGAGTTATGTAGTGTTGTTATAGTAGGACAGTGAGTTGTGTTGCATTGTAGGAAAGATAAAATTGCATTGGCAGGAGTGTAGTCAGAGCGTAGCATTGCAGAGAGTTGTGTTGAGTTGCGTTGCAGGGAGAGTTGTGTTAGGTTGTTATTTAGAGAGAGCTGTTTATATTGCAGGGAAGAGCTGTGTTGTGGTTGTGTCTGTATTGCAGGGAGAGTTGCATTGTATCTCTCAGGGAGAGT
The DNA here is from genome assembly GCF_018991925.1 of Homarus americanus. Lineage (NCBI taxonomy): Eukaryota > Metazoa > Arthropoda > Malacostraca > Decapoda > Nephropidae > Homarus > Homarus americanus. The sequence continues at coordinate 4,922 of NW_024745915.1, forward strand.
TGTGTTGTGTGTATTGTAGGAAGCCAAGTTGGTGTTAGGACAGCTGTGTTGTGCTGTGTTGTATTGTAGGAGAGTTGTATTGTATTCTAGGAGAGTTGTGTTGTGTAGCATTGTAGGAGAGTTGTGTTGTCGTATTGTATTGTAGGAGAGTTGTGTTGTTGTATTTATTGTAGGAGAGTTGTGTTCTTGTATTTTATTGTAAGGAGAGATTGGTTGTGTAGTATTGTAGGAGACTGTGTTATATTGAGCATTGAGAGTTGTGTTATATTGCATTGCAGGGCATTTGTGCTTGTGTTGTATTGTAGGGAGAGTGGTGTTGTATTGCAGGGGAGAGTTGTGTTGTGTTGCATTTTGGGGAGAGTTTTGTTGTCTTGTATTGTAGGAGAGTTTGTTGTATTGTAGGGAGATGTGTTAGGTTGCATTGCAGGGGAGTAGTAGGTTGTGTTGTATTGTAGGGAGAGTTGTGTAGTATTGTAGAGAGAGTTGTGATGTGTTGTATTGTAGGAGAGCTGTGTTGTCTTGTAATGTAGGAAGAGTTGTGTTGTGTAGTGTTGCAGGAGACTTCTGTTGTGTTGTATTGTAGGAGAGTTGTGTTGTATTGTAGGAGAGCTGTTGTGTAGTACTGTAGGGAGAGTTTGTTGTGCTGTAGGAGAGTTGTGCTGTGTTGTAAATGTAGAGAGAGCTTGTGTAGTGTTGTATTGCAGAATAGTTGGGCCAGGCTGGTGTAATAGGAAGAGTTGTGTTGTGTAGCATCGTAGGAGAGTTGTGTTGTGTTGCAGGGAGAGCTAGGTATTGTAGGAGAGATGTGTTGTGGCCAGTATATTGTAGGAGAGCTAGGTTGTGCTTGCAATTTACGACAGTTGTGTTGTGTTGTTTGTAGTGAGAGTCGTAAGAAGGTATTGTAGGAGAGTTGGTGTGGTTGTGTTGTATTGTAGGGAGAGTTTTTTTGTATAATGTAGGGAAAGTTAGGTATTGTAGGATAGTTGTGTTGTGTAGCATTGTAGAGAGAAAGTTGAGTTGTATTGTAGGAGAGTTGTGTTGTGTTGTAAGAGAGTTATATTGTGCTGTATTGTGGGAGAATTGTGCTTATTATATTGTAGGAGAGTTGTGTTGTGATGTAGTAGGAGAGTTGTGTTGAGTTGTTTTGTAATGGTTGCATTGTATTGTAGAGAATGTGCTGTGTGGTATTGCAGGGAGAGTTGCGTTGTGTTGTATTGTAGGAGAGTTGTGTTGTGTTGCATAGGGAGAGTTGTGTTGTGTTGTATTGTAGGAGAGTTGTGTTGTGTTGCAATTTACTGATAGTTGTGTTGTGATGTATTATAGGAGAGTTGTGAGTTGTATTGTAGGGGAAGTTGCATTGTATTGTAGGAGAGTTGTGTTGCAGTATTGTAGAGAGGTGTGTTGTGTTGCTGTAGGGAGAGTTGTGTTGTGTTGTTATTGTAGGGAGAGTTGTGTTGTGTTGTATTGTAGGGAGAGTTGTATTATATTGCAGGGACAGTTGTGTCGTGTGTTATTGTATTGTAGGGAGAGTTGTATTGTATTCTAGGAGGAGCTGTTGTGTAGTATTGCAGGAGGTTGCAGTTATAGAGAGTTGTGTTGTGTTGTTTTGTAGGGAGAGTGGTGTTGTTGCATTGTATTGTAATGAGAGTTTGTTGTGTATTGTATTGCAGGAGAGAGCTGTGTTGTGCTGTATTGTAGGAAAATTGTGTTGGGTTGCATTGTTAGGAGAGTTTTGTTGTGTTGTATTGTAGGAGAGTTGTGTTGTATTGTAGGGAGAGTTGTGTGTCATATAGGGAGAGTTGTGTTGTATTGCATGTAGGGAGAGAGTTGGCCTTGTATTGTAGGAAGAGTAATGTTGTGTAGTATAGAGATTGTGCTGGTGTGTTGTAGGGAGAGTTGTGCGAGTTGTAATGTGGGAGATTTGTGTGTAGTTGTACAGGAAGAGTTGGGTTAGTTGTGGGAAGAAGAGTTGGGTGTTGCAGTATTGTAGGAGAGTGATGTTGTGGTAATATTGTTGGAGAGTTGTGTTGTGTTGTAATAGTAGGGAGTTGTGTTGTGTGTAGTATAGTAGGGAGAGTTGTTGGTGTTATAGGAGAGTTATGTTGTGGTAGTAGGGAGAGTAGTGGTATCAGGAGAGTTGTATTGTGTTTATTGTGAGAGGTGCTGTGTTGTATGAGGAGTTGTGTTGTGTTGTATTGTAGGAGAGTTGTGTTGCGTTGCAATTTACTGACCGTTGTGTTGTGTTGTAAGGAGAGTCGTCTTGTGTTGTATTATAGAGTTGTGCTAATGCTGAATAGGGAGAGTTGTTTTGTGTTATATTGTAGGGAGTTGTGTTGTATTGCAAGGAGAGTTGTGTTGTAGTATTGTAGAGAGAGTTGGTGCTGTATGGACAGTTGTGTTGGTGTAGTATTGTAGGGAGAGTTGTGTTATGTTGTAGAGAGTAATATTATGTTGTATTGTAGGAGAATTGTGTTGTGTTGTATGGTGGAGAGTTGCTGGATGCATTGTAGGGAGAGTTGTGTGAGGTATTGTAGGTGGTGTGTTGTGTTGCAATTCACTGACAGTTGTGCGTTGTGGTTGTATTGTAGGAGAAATGTTGTGTTGTTTTAAAAGGGAGTGTGTGTTGTGTTGTGTTGTGCTGTTTTGTAGGGAGAGTTTGTTTTGTGTTGTATAGGAAAGTTGTGTAGTATTGTGTGGGAGTTGTGTTGTGTAGTACTGTAGGGAGAGTTTGGTGTTGTAGGGAGGAGCTGCGTGTTGTAATGTAGGGAGATAGTGTTGTATTGGAGGAATAGTTGGGTTGTGTTGTATTGTAGGGACAGTTGTGTTGTGAGTATTGAGGGAGAGTTGTGTTATGTTGTAGAGAGTAATATTGTGTTGTAGTAGGGAGAATTGGTTTTGTTGCATTGTAGTAGACTTGTGTGTTGTATTGTAGGAGAGTTGCTGTTGTCGTATTGTCTTGTAGGGAGAGTTGTGGTGCAATTTACTGACAGTTGTGTTGAGTTGTATTGTTGGGAGAGCCGTGTTGTGTTGTTTTAGGAGAGTTGTGTTGTGTTGTGGCTGGTTTTGTGGGGAGAGTTGTTTTGTGTTTATTGTAGGAAAGGTGTAGTATTGTGTGTGAGAAAGTTGTAGTATTGTAGAGGTGTGTGTTGTATTGTAGGGAGGCTTGTGTTGTGTAATAATAGGAGAGAGTTGTATTGTAGAGAGTTAAGTATTGTAAGGGTGAGAATTGTGTTTTTGTATTGTGGAGAGTTGTGTTGTGATGTATTGTAGAGAGTTGTGTTGATTTGTATTGTAGGAAAGTTGTATTGTATTGTAGGGAGAGTTGTGTTGTGTAGTATTGTAGAGAGAGTTGTGTTGTGTTGTGTTGTAGGGAGATTTGTGTTGTGTTGTTATTGTAGGGAGAGTTGTGTTGTGTTGTATTGTAGGGAGAGTTGTATTGTATTCTAGGGAGAGTTGTGTTGTGTAGTATTGTAGGGAGAGTTGTGTTGTGTTATAGGGAAGAGTTGTGTTGTGTTGTATTGTAGGGAAAGTTGTGTTGTATTGTAGGGAGAATTGTGCTGTTGCCTAATAATAATAATAATAATAATAATAATAATAATAATAATTAATGGTTTATTAAAAGTTCTGTAGCCTGAAGGCTGAAAATATACATTGGACATAAATGACTTATTACATACATTGGTGGTTTAACAAAAGCCTTCATTAGAGAAAGGTAAAGGAACATACAGTGAGCATACAGATTAATGTAGGTGTTGAACAGCAAACATGTAGTGTAGTAACTACCAAGATGGTGTTAGGAGCGACTTCACGTGGTGTAGTACCCCCACAGATGGTGTTATGAGGGCCTCACGTGGTGTAGTAATTCCCCACAGATCGTGTTATGAGGGCATCACGTGGTGTAGTAATTCACCAGAGATGGTGTTATGAGGGACCTGACGCAGTGTAGTAATTCTCTCACAGATGGTGTTATATGAGTGAGGTGTGGTCCCAGTCCTTCCTATCGTAGACGGATTAACACATCGCTGGTTGTTATTGGGTCTCACAGGCCGTTATCACTGGGTACCTGGGACCTCACTGTGTGAAGGTTAAGTTGGGTACGACTGTTACTGTTGAGTTGTTCTCACTGACTTAGCACTGTTCACCACTGTTCACCTCTGTTTAACACTGGTTCCATTCTTTCCTAAATGAAATTGTAACTTCTGGCGAGAACTTGTTGATATTCCGGTGGGGAGGAGGGTTCAGTGGAGGTTGGTATGGGTCAACTTAACAGTTGACCTGGCTGCACCGAGAGAGCGCCAGGTACGTCTTGACCTCGGTGGTCAGGATGTAGCATTGTAGTAGAGTTGGTGTGTTGTATTGTAGGAAGAGTTGTGTGGTTGTATTGTATTGTAGGGAGAGTTGTGTTGTGTTGTATAGGGAGGGGTGTGTATGTTGCATTGGAGGAGTTGTGTTGGTTGTATTGTAGGGAGAGTTGTGTAGTATTATAGAGAGTTGTGTTGTATTGCAGCGAGAGAGTTGTGTTGTAGGGAGTTGTGCTGTGTTGTAATGTAGGGAGAGTTGTGTAGTGTTGTATTGTAGGAGGAGTTGGGTTGTGTTGTATTGTAAGAAGAGTTGTGTTGTGTGGTATTGTAGGTAGAGTTGTGTTGTGTTGTATTGTTTGGGAGAGTTGTGTTGAGTTGTATTGTAGGAGAGTTGTGTTGTGTTGCATTTACTGACAGTTGTGTTGTTGTATTGTAGGGAGAGTGGTATAGGTTGTATTGTAGGGAGAGTTGTACACAGGGAGAGTTGTGTTGTGTTGTATTGTAGGGAGAGTTGTGTTGTATTCTAGGAGAGTTGTGTTGTGTAGTATTGTAGGGAGAGTTGTGTTGTGTTATAAGGGTGAGTTGTGTTGTGTGTTACTGTAGGGAGAGTTGTGTTGTTGTATTGTAAGGAGAAGTGTGTTGTGTTGCATTGTTAGGAGAGTTTTCTTGTGTTGTATTTTAGGGAGAGTTGTGTTGTATTGTAGGAGAGTTGTGTTATGTGCATTGCAGGGAATTTGTGTTGTGTTGTATTGTTGGGGAAGTTGTGTTGTGTTGTATTAGGGAGAGTTGTGTTGTCTTGTATTGTAGGAAGAGTTGTGTTGTGTAGTATTGCAGGAGAATTGTGTCGTGTTGTATTGTAGGGAGAGTTGTGTTGTGTTGTATTGTAGAGGATTGTGTTGTGTTGTATTATGGGAGAGTTGTGTTGTGTAGTATTGTGGAGAGTTTGTTGTGTTGTAGGGAGAGTTGTGCTGTGTTGTAATGTAGGGAGAATTGTGTTGTGTTGCAATTTACTGAGAGTTGTGTGGTGTTGTGATAGGGAGAGTCGTGTTGTGTTGCATTATAGGGAGAGTTGTGGTGTGTTGTGTTGTATTGTAGGGAGAGTTGTTTGTGTTGTATTGTAGGAAAGCTGTGTTGTATTGTAGGAGAGTTGTGTTGTGTAGTATTGTAGAGAGAGTGGTGTTGTATTGTAGGGAAGTTGTGTTGTGTAGTATTGTAGGGAAGTTGTGTTGTGTTGTAGAGGATTATATTGTTTTTGTATTGTAGGAGAATTGTGTTGCGTTATATTGTAGGAGTGTTGTGTTGTGATATATTGTAGGGAGAATTGTGTTGAGTTATTGTAAGGGAAGATTGTATTGTATTGTTGGGAGAGTTGTGTTGTGTAGTATTGGCAGAGAGTTGTGTTGTGTTGCGTTGTAGGGAGGTTGTGTTGTGTTGTTATTGTTGGGAGAGTGGTGTTGTGTTGTATTGTAGGGAGAGTTGTGTTGTGTTGTATTGTAGGGAGAGTTGTGTTGTATTCTAGGAGGGTGTGTTGTGTGTAGTATTGTAGGGAGAAGTTGTGTTGTGTTTTAGGGTGTGTTGTTTGTATTGTAGGGAGAGTTGTGTTGTATAGTAGGGAGTTGTGTTGTGTTGCATTATAGTAGGAGGTGTGTTGTATTGTAGGGAGAGTTGTGTTGTCGTTATTGTATTATTGGGAGAATTGTGTTGTTGTATTGTATTGTAGGGAGAGTTGTGTTGTGTTGTATTGTGGGAGGAATTGTGTTGTGTTGCATTGTTTGAAGTTTTGTTGTGTTGTATTTTAGGAAGTTGTGTTGTATTGTAGGGAGAGTTGTGTTATGTTGCATTGCAGGAATTTGTGTTGTGTTGTATTGTAGGGAAAATTGTGTTTTGTGTTGTATTGTAGGGAGAGTTGTGTTGTCTTGTATTGGGAAGAGTTGTGTTGTGTAGTATTGCAGGGGAGGTTGTGTCGTGTTGTATTGGGGAGAGTTATTGGGAGTTGTGTTGTGTTGTGTTGTAGATACAGTTTTGTTGCGTAGTATTGTAGGGAGGATTATGTTGTGTTGGTTTGTAGGAGAGTTGTGTTGTCTTGTATTGTCAGGAGAATTGTGTGTGTTGTATTGTAGGGAGCGTTTTGATGTGTTGTATTTTAGGGAGAGTTGTAGAAGTTGTATTTGTGTCGTGTTGTAGGGAGAGTGGTGTTGTATTGTATTATTGTATTGTAGGGAGAGTTGTGTTGTGTTGCATTGTTTTGAGAGTTGTGTTGTGTTGTCTTGCAGGGACAATTTTGGGAGAATTGTGTTGTGTTGTACGGAGAGTTGTGTTGTGCTGTTTTTGTGAGGAGGTATGTTGTATTGTAGGGAATATTGTGTTGTGTTGTTTTGTAGGGAAGTTGTTTTCGTTGTATTGTAGGAGATTTGTGTTGTGTTGTGTTGTAGGTAGAGATATTTTGTGTTGTACTATAGGGAGAGTTATGTTGTGTTGTATTGTATTGTAGGTAAAGTTTTTGTGTTGTATTGTAGGGAGAGTTGTGTTGTGTTGATTTGTAGGGAGAGTTGTGTTGTGTTGTATTGTAGGAGAATAGTGTTGTGTTTTATTGTAGGGAGAGTTGTGTTGTGTTGTATTGTCAGAAGTTGTGTTGTGTTGTATTGTAGGGAGGGTTGTTTTTTGAATTGAGGAAAATTGTGTTTATATTATTGTAGGAGGAGTTGTGTTGTGTTGTATTGTTGGGAGTGTTGTGTTGTGTTATATTAGGGAGGATTGTGTTGTGTTGTATTGTGGGGAGAGTTGTGTAGTGTTGTGTTGTATTGTTGGGAGAGTTGTGTTGTATTGTATTGTAGGAGTTGTGGGAGGATTGTGTTGTGTTGTAGATACAGTTTTGTTGCGTAGTATTAGGAGAAGTTATGTTGTGTTGGTTTAGGAGAGTTGTGTTGTGTTGTATTGTAGAGAGCGTTTTGTTGTATTTGTATTATAGGGAGAGTTGTGTTGTGTGGTATTGTAAGGAGAGTTGTGGGAGGAAGTTGTGTTGTGTGTGTTGTACGGAAGTTGTGTTATGTTTTTGTAGGAAATTTATATTGTATTGTAGGTAGAGTTTTGTTGTGTTGTATTGTAGGGAGAGTTGTGTTGTCTTGTTCTGTGGAGGATTGCTTTTCGTTGTATTGTAGGGATATTTGTGTTGTGTTGTGTTGTATTGTAGGGAATATTGTGTTGTGTTGTTTTGTAGGGAGAGTTGTTTTCGTTGTATTGTAGGGATATTTGTGTTGTGTTGTGTTGTAGGAGAGTTATATTGTGTTGTATTGCATTGTAGTGAGAGTTGTGTTGTGTTGCATTTACTGAGAGCTGTGTTGTGTTGTATTGTAGGGAGAGTTGTGTTGTGTAGTATTGTAGGGAGAGTTGTGTTTTGTATTGTAGGGAGGAATTGTGTTGTGTAGTGGAGTTGTGTTGTGTTGTAGTGTAGGGACAGTTGTGTTGTGTTGTATTGTAGGGAGAGTTGTGTTGTGTACTATGGGGAGATATATTTGTCTTATTGTAGGTGTGTTGTGTTGTATTGAAGGAGTTGTGTTGTGTTGTGTTGTAGTTAGGGTTGTGTTGTGTTTATATGTAGGGACAGTTGTGTTGTGTTGTACGGAGAGTTGTGTTGTGTTGTTTTGTAGGGAGGATTGTGCTGTGTTATATTATAAGGAGAATTGTGTTGTGTTGTTTTTGTAGTGAGTTGTGCTGTGTTGTATTGTCAGGAGAGTTGTGTATTGTTGTGTTGTATTGTGGGAGAGTTGTGTGTTGTGAGAGTTATGTTTGTTGTGTTGCATTGTAGAGAGTTGTGTTGTATTGTAGGAAAAAGTTGTATGTTGTATTGGGAGAGTTGTGTTGTGTTGTATTGTAGGGAGAGTTGTTTTGTATTGTAGGAAAAAGATTGTGTTGTATTGTGGGGAGAGTTGTGTTGTGTTGTATTGTGGGGAGTTGTGGGAGGTTGTGTTGTGTTGTACGGAGAGTTGTGTTGTGTTGTTTTGTAGGGAGAGTTGTTTTCTTTGTATTGTAGGGAGATTTGTGTTGTGTTGTGTTGTAGGTAGAGATGTTTGTGTTTATATTGTAGGGAGAGTTATGTTGTGTTGTATTTTATTGTAGGTGGAGTTTTTTGTGTTGTATTGTAGGGAGAGTTGTGTGTTGATTTGTAGGGAGAGTTGTGTTGTGTTGTATTGTAAGGAGAATTGTGTTGTGTTGTTTTGTAGGGAGAGTTGTGTTGTGTTGTATTGTCAGGAAGTTGTGTTGTGTTGTATTATAGGGAGAGTTGTTTTGTATTGTAGGAGAAAAAGTTGTGTTGTATTGTAGGGAGGATTGTGTTACGTTGTATTGTAGGGAGAGGTGTGTTGTGTTGTATTATGTGAGGGAGGTTTGTAGTGTTGTGTTGTATTATATTAGAAAGTTGTGTTGTATTATATTGTAGGGAGAGTTGTGTTGTATTGTATTGTAGGGAGGATTGTGTTGTATTATTTAGAGGAGAGTTGTGGGAGAGTTGTGTTGTGTTGTGTTGTAGATACAGTTTTGTGCATGTGTGAGAGAAGTTATGTTGTGTTGGTTTGTAGGGGTGAGTTGTGTTGTCTTGCATTGTCAGGAGAAGTTGTGTTTGCTTAATATTGTAGGGAGAGTTATGTTGTGTTGGTTTATGAGGAGAGTTAGTTGTCTTGTATTGTCAGGAGGAGTTGTGTTGTGTTGTATTGTAGGGAGCGTTTTGTTGTGTTGTATTGTAGGGAGAGATGTAGAAAGATTGTGTTGTGTCGTGTTGTAGGGAGAGTGGTGTTGTGTATTATGAGGAGAATTGTGTTGTGATGTATGTAGGGAGGGGTTGTGTTGTGTTGTATTGTTGGGAGAATTGTGTCGTCTTGTTTGTAGTAGAGTTGTGAAATGTTTATTGTAGGGAAAGATTGTTTTGTATTTTATTGTGGTAGGATTTTGTTGTGTTGTATTGTAGGGAGGATTGTTTTGTGTTGTTTTGTAAGAAGTTAGGTTGTGTTGTATTGTGGAGAGTTGTGTTGTGTTATATTGTAGGGAGAGTTTTGTAGTGTTGTGTTGCATTGTAGAGGGATTGTGTTGTATTGTGTAGGGAGTTGTGTGTTGTAGAGTTATGTTGTGTTGTATTGCATTGTAGAGAGTTGTGTTGTGTTGTAGTGTAGGGAGGTTTTGGGAGGTTGTGGGAGGATTGTGTTGTGTTGTGTTGTAGATACAGTTTTGTTGCGTAGTATTGTAGGAGAATTATGTTGTGTTGGTTTGTGGAGAGTTGTGTTGCTGTATTGTCAGGAGGTTGTGTTGCGTAGTATTATGGGATTATGTTGTGTTTTTTTAGGGGGGTTGTGTTGTCTTGTATTGTCAGGAGTTGTGTTGTGTTGTAAAGACTTTTGTTGTGTTGTATTGTAGGAGAGCAGTGTTGTATTATTGTATTGTAGGGAGAGTTGTGTTGTATTGGAGGATTGTGTTATTGTTTATTGTAGGGAGGGTTGTGGGAGAGTTGTGTTGTGTTGTGTTGTAGGGAGAGTTGTGTTGTTGTATTGTATAGTAGGGAGAATTGTGTTGTGTTGTTTTGTATGGAGAAGTTGTGTTGTTGTATTGTTTAGTAGGGAGAGCTGTGTTGTGTGGCATTATAGGAGGATTGGGTTGTGTTGTATTGTGGGAAGTTGTGTTGTGTTGTATTATAGGGAGGATTGTGTTTGTGTTGTATTGTATGTAGGGAGAGTCGTGTTGTGTTGTATTATAGGAGAGTTGTGTTGTGCTGCATTGTACTGAGTATATATTGTATTGTGAGAGTCGTGTTGTGTTGTATTATAGGGAGAGTTGTGTTGTGTTGTATTGTAGGGAGAGTTGTGTTGTGTTGTATTGTAGGGAAAGTTGTATTGTATTTTAGAGAGGTGTGTTGTGTTTTGCATTCTCTGAGAGTTGTGTTGTGTTGTATTGTAGGGAGAGTTGTGTTGTGTTGTAGGGAGAGGTTGTGTTGTGTTTTCTTATATTGTAGGGAGAGTTGTGTTGTTAAATTGTAGGCAGAGTGTGTGTTGTGTTGTAGGAAAGTTAGGTTGTATTGTATTGGAGGGTAATTGTGTTGTGTAGTATTGTGGAGAGTTGTGTTGTGTTGTAAGGAGAGCTATATTGTGTTGTATTGTAGGGAGAATAGTGTTGCGTTGTATTTTAGGGAGAGTTGTGTTGTGTTATAGGGACAGTTGTGTTGTATGTATTATAGGGAGAGTTGTGTTGTGTTGTATTGTGGGAGAGTTATGTTGTGTTGTAGGGAGAGTTGTGTTGTGTTGTAGGGAATGTGTTTTCTTATATTGTAGGGAGAGTTGTGTTGTATTGTAGGGAGACTTGTGTTGTATTGTAGGGAGAGTTGTGTTCTGTTGTATTGTGAAGAAGTTGTGTTGTGTTGGAGTTGTATTGTAGGGGCGTTGTGTTGTATTGTATTGTAGGGAGAGTTGTGTTGTATTGGGGAGGATTAGTGTTTGTGTTGTATTGTAGGGAGAGTTGTGTTGTGTTGTATTGTAGGTAGAGTTGTGATGTGTAGTATTAGAGGAGAGTTGTGTTGTCTTGTATTGTAGGGAGGAGTGTTGTGTTATGTTGTAGTTAGATTTGTGTTGTGTTGTATTGTAGGAGAGTTGTGTTGTGTTATGTATGGGAGGGATTGTGTTGTATTATGTGTGGGAGGTTGTGTTGTATTGTGGGGAGGGTGTTGTGTTTGTATAGGGATGTGTTGTGTTGTATTGTGAGTGAGGTTGTGTTGTATTGTGGGGAGGTGTGTTGTGTTGTATTGTAGGGAGAGTTGTGTTGTGTTGTATTGGTAAAGTTGTGATGTGTAGTATTAGGGGAGAGTTGTGTTGTCTTATTGTAGGGAGAATTGTGTTGTGTTATGTTGTGAGTTAGATTTGTGTTGTGTTGTATTGTAGGAAGAGTTGTGTTGTATTGTATGTAAGGAAGTTGTGTTGTATTATTGGGAGAATTGTGTTGTGTTGTATTGTAGGAGAGTTGTGTTGTGTTGTATTGTAGGTAGAGTTATGATGTGTGTAGTATTGTAGGGAGAGTTGTGTTGTGTTGTCTTGTATTGTAGGGAGGTGTGTGTTATGTTGTAGTTAGATTTGTGTTGTGTTGTATTATGAGAGAAGTTGTGTTGTGTTGCATTGTAGGGAAGCTGTGTTGTGTGTTGTATTGTAGGGAGGATTGTTGTGTTGTATTGTGGGGAGGGTTGTGTTGTGTTGTATTGTAGGGATAGTTGTGTTGTGTTGTATGGTTGGGAGGTTGTGTTGTGCTGTATTGTATTGAATGTTGTGTTATGTTGTGTTGTAGGGAGAGTTGTGTTGAGTTGTGTTGTAGGGATAGTTGTGTTGTATTGTATTGCAGGGAGAGTTGTGTTTTGTTGTATTGTAGAAAGAGTTGTGTTGTGTTGTGTTGTAGGGAGAGTTATATTGTGTTGTATTGTAGCGAGAGTTGTTTTGTGTTGTGATGTAGGGAGAGTTGTGTTGTAGGAATAGTTGTGTTGTGTTCTGTTGTGGGAGGATTGTCTTGTATTGTAGGAGACTTGTGCAGTGTTGATTGTAGGGAGGATTGTGTTGTGTAGTACTGTAGGGAGGTTATGTTGTGTTATAGGGAGAGTTGTGTTGTGTTGTATTGTATGGTGAGTTGTGTTATATTGTAAGGAGAGTCGTGTTGATTAGCAGAGAATTGTGTTGTATTGTAGGAGAGTTGTAGTTGTGTTGTATTGTAGGGAGAGTTGTGTTGTGTTGTATTGTAGGTGAGAGTTGTGTTGTATTGTGGAGAGTTGTGTTGTGTTGTATTGTAGGGAGAGTTGTGTTGTGTTGTATTAGTAAGTTGTGATGTGAAGTATTAGGGAGAGTTGTGTTGTCTTGTATTGTAGGGAGAGTGTGTTGTGTTATGTTGTAGTTAGATTTGTGTTGTGTTGTATTGTAGGGAGAGTTGTGTTGTATTGTATTGTAGGGAGAGTCATGTTGTGTTGTATTATAGGGAGAGTTGTGTTGTGTTGTATTGTAGGGTGAATTGTTTTGTGTGGTATTGTAGGGAAAGTCTTATTGTATTGTTGTAAGGCCGAAACGATCCTCCTGCTGGTTACCGCTGCTAACTCGCTCGTTTGCTGGTGCAGACGACACTTGGGGTGGTTGGACAGAGGTGAGAACGGCAGAGACTATCTGCCGGCAGATGCCCAGCCGTCATACAGTCAGTATCTAGCTACCCTGCTGTCCCGTCAAGTTCAGGCTGTGATCTCATCATAGGTCCTGGACTCGTGGGCTGTGTTCCCAGACCTTCACCTATCAACTGCCAACTCCTCTGGTCATCTACCACTACCGCATACCACGACCGTCAGTTCATCACATTCTGTGCACCGGTGTTCTGCCTTTTCAAGACGTCGCTCGAGTGTGGAGTTGAATGGACGCTTCCTACCCTGAGTGTGCATCACAGTGTTCCAGAACCTTCCTCCATGGCCACTGCCGTAGAAATTTTGTTCATGGTTTGATTCTATAATTGTTTGATTCCATTAATTGCTGACTCCTTTATTGATCGATTCTATCAATTGTTGACTCCATTTCATTGTTTGAATCCATTAATTGCTGACTTCCATTATTTGTTTGATTCCTTTAATTGTTTGCTTCCTTTAGTGTTTGACTCCATTAACTGTTGACTGCCTTATTTGTTTGACTCCCTAATTATTTGAGGTTTGTTGAGTGGTGTCAGGTTTTGTGTTATATTTTTATAGTAAAGAGATGCCAATCTCAAACGGTTGTTTGTTATTCCTCAGAAAACCATGGTCCTTGACTTTCCTTTATTAAGATCCTGATTAGCCTGTGGATTTCTATCCCTAAGTCCCTAGTCCTTACAATTGTAGGGGGAGTTGTGTTGGGTAGCATTGTAGAGAGAGTTGTTTTGTGTTGTAGGGAGAGTTGAGTTGTATTGTATTGTAGGGAGAGTTGTGTTGTGTTGCATTGTACTGAGAGTTGTGTTGTGTTGTACTGTAGGGATAATCGTGTTGTGTTTTATTATAGGGAGAGTTGTGTTGTGTTGTGATGTAGGAAAAGTTGTGTTGTATTGTAGGGAGAGTTGGGTTGTGTTGTATTGTAGGAGGTATTATATTGTAGGAAAGTTGTATTATATTAGGGAGAGGTTGTGTAGTGTTGTGTTGTATTGTAGGGAGAGTTGTGTTGTCTTGTATTTAGGGAGAAGCTGTGTTGTGTTGTATTGTAAGGGAGGATTGTGCTGTGTTTTATTGTAGGGAGAGTTGTGTTGTATTGTATAGTAAGGGAGGATTGTGTTGTGTTGTATTGTAGGAGAGTTAGTTTGTGTTGTATAGTAGGAAGGTTATGTTGTGTTGTATTGTGGAGGAGTTGTGTTGTGTTGTATTGTAGTGAGATATGTGTTGCCTTGTATTGGAGAGGGGATTGTGTTGTGTAGTAGTAGGAGCAATACGTAACTTCTAG
>NW_024745916.1:0-2870 GCF_018991925.1 Homarus americanus
TACCTTGGAGTGTTTGAGGTGTACCTGGGAGTGTAAGAGGAGTACCTGGGAGTGTCAGAGGTGTACCTGGGAGTGTCAGAGGTGTACCTGGGAGTGTATGAGGTGTACCTGGAAGTGTCAGTGGAGTACGTGGGAGTGTCAGTGGAGTACCTGGGAGTGTCTGAGGTTAGGTCAGGGGTGCCTTTAGGGTGGTGTGGCTGGGAGTGTCAGAGGTGTACGTGGGGGTGTCAGGCTGTGCCTGGGAGTGTGTCAGAGATGTGGCTGGGGAGTGTCTGTGAGAGTGTGCCTGGGAGTGTCTGGGGTGTGCCTGGGGAGTGTCAGGGTACCTGGGGTGTCGGAGGTGCCTGGGGTGTCAGGGGTGTGCCTGGGAGTGTCAGAGGTGTGCCTGGGAGTGTCAGGGGTGTACCAGGGGTGTCAGGGGTGTGCCGGGGAGTGTCAGTGGAGTGCCTGGGAGTGTCAGGGGTGTACCTGGGAGTGTCTGGTGTACCTGGGATTGTCAGAGGTGTACATGGGAGTATCAGGGGGTGTGGCAGGGGTGTCAGTGGAGTGCCTGGGGGTGTCTGGGATGTACTGGGAGTGTCATTGGTGTGCCTGGGAGTGTCAGAGGTGAACCTGGAACTGTCAGAGGTGTACCTGGGAGTGTCGGAGGTGTCCTGACAGTGTCAGAGGTGTACCTGGGATTGTGTGGGTGTACCTCGGAGTGTCAGAGGTGTACCGGGGAGTGTCAGGGGTGTACCTGGGAGTGTCAGGGGTGTACCTGGGAGTGTCTGAGGTTTACCTGGGAGTGTCAGATGAGTACCTGGGAATGTCAGAGGTGTATCTGGGAGTGTCTGGGGTGTACCTTATGACAGGAGGTGCACCTGGGAGGCCAAAGGTGTACCTGGGAGTGCCGAGGTGTACCTGGGAATGTCTGAGGTGTACCTGGGAGTGTCATAGTAGTACCTGGTAGTGTCAGTGGTGTACCTGGAAGTGTCAGAAGTGTACCTGGGAGTGTCATTGGTGTACCTGGCAGTGTCAGCGGTGTACCTGACAGTGTCAGTGGTGTACCTGGGAGTGTCAGAGGTGTACCTGGGAGTATCAGAGGAGTACCTGGGAGCGTCAAAGGAGTACCTGGGAGTGTCAGAGGTGTACTTGGTAGTGTGAGTGGTGTACCAGGAAGTGTCAGAGGTGTACCTGGGAGTGTCATTGGTGTGCCTAGGAGTGTCACTCGTGTACCTGGAAGTGTCAGAGGTGTACCTGGGAGTATCAGAGGTGTACCTGGGAGTGTCAGGTGTGTACCTGGGAGTGTCAGGGGTGTACCTGGGAGTGTCAGAGTGTACCTGGGTGTTAGATGTTCTGGGTAATAAGTTCTGCTATACAGGAGAGAACACAAACACCTGTATAGTTTTGTAGGTTGGTTTACTGGATAAGAGTATGTACACAGAGGTGGATAGCACTGCTCCCGCTAAGGTCCTGGTCAACTACCATAGACGACGTATGGCAAGTGATACATTAGCAGCTTCCCATACGTCGCCAGGCATTGATTAATTAAGCGTGTGTGATATGGTAATAACATTGCCACACGCTGCTAGCTAGGCTGAATAAATATAAATGGAGCACATACATAATATACATACATAATACATAATCCAGCATACATAATATACATACACCTCCCTCCCCCCTATACGCTCATAGCAAAGTCTTGAGCGGACCTTTTCTTCTGGATCCGTTCTGAGCGTCGAGGGACTTCATCACTGGGAAGGGTATGGGACTCAACACTGGTGGCGGGGCCAGCAGAAGGCAGTGTTACGGGGCGGAGAAAACGGCGGTTCCTCCACCACACGCGACCACTGGGTAACCGCACCTGGTAGTCCCGTGACCTGCCGAGACCCATGACTACGCCTACTTTGTCCCAACGTAGGGAGGTCGGGTCCTGAACACGGACTTGGGTACCGACACTCAACCTGGGGAGAGAACGGGCGTGGTCGTTGTAGCGGGCGACGACGTCCTGAACACGTTCGGCGGCTCGGCGATCACAATCCTCTGTCTTAGCCTGCCACTCCTTGGAGAAGGATTGAGGGTGAGCAGGGACACAAGAACGAAGGGGGCGCCCATACAAAACCTGGGCAGGGGAGCGTCCGGTGTAGTTAGGTGTGTTGCGGAGTTCAAGAAGACCCTGGTCGAAGGCCTCGCAGTCAATATTCCCAAAAGGGGCCACCTTAAGGATGAGGTGCTTCAAAGATTTGACAGCAGCCTCAGCGTGGCCGTTGGACTGCGGGTAATGGGGCGATGACAACACATGCCGGACTCCCCATCGGTCAAGGAACGCAGCAAAGTCCCGGTTTGTGAACTGAGGCCCTCCGTCGGTTCGCAGGCGTACAGGAACGCCCACGTCACGGAAGTAGTGGCGGAACTTGCTGATGGTGGCGGCAGACGTCGTGTCATTACCGCCCTTGATGACAACCGGCCAACCAGAGAGACGGTCGACGATAACCAGGAAGGACTTTCCTGACACACAGAAAAAGTCGGCCGACACAGACTCAAAGGGGCGGGTGGGGTTGTCGTTACTCATGAGGGGTACCTGCTGCTGGCTGGGTTGTAATACGTGGCGGGGCTTACACACCTGGACAGCATTGGAGATGTCGGGGTCGATGCCAGGCCGGAACACAGTCTGTCGTGCACGTCGTTTGGTGGCCTCAGCTCCACGGTGACTGTCGTGAAGGCGAGCCAAGGCGTGGGGACGTGATGCAGCAGGGACAACTACCGAAGGAGAGGTGTCACTGGCCAGAGGTGGGGGTAGGGCGGCAGCAGGGTAGTTGCTGCTCCCTTCATGCACCCTGTTGGCGTAATTTACCTCGAGAATCGGTGTTGGGAAGTCCTGGGAGATG
>NW_024745917.1:0-4490 GCF_018991925.1 Homarus americanus
AAAGCCTACTCTAACCTAACCGACCATAGCCTAACCTAACCTACTCTAAGCTAAACCAAGCTAAACTAATCTAACCTAGTCTAAGCTAAACCAAACTAACCTAACCTAACCTGGTCTAGCCTAACATAACCTAGCCTAGTCTAGTTTAACCTCACCGAACCTAACCTAACCTAATACCACATAATGAACACTCGCTATGGTTGATTCTCATACAATTCCTCCAAATAATCACTCATAATTCTACAATGACGAACTTACAAGAGTGACACTAATTTACAAAATTCTTTACATACATACATACATAGATACATACAAGCATACATACATACATACATACATACATACATACATACATACATACATACATACATAGTGGTATATGCGCATTAGTATTGTAAGGAGAGTCGTAAAAGGAGCGTTTACCAACTAAAGCAAGTATAAACAAAACTACCTATTAGAAAGTAGTTTAGTTTGTGGGACTTTCTTCTGAAGCCTCGAGGTACAGCGCCAGTTATAAAGACTTTCAGGTAATTAATTTGGTAACAGTGAACGCGCAACCAGCCACAACCAGACTGAACGAAGTGATGTGAGCTCTGTAGTACTCCCTCACCTTAGAGCTTTATAGAAAGTACCATAATGATAAGTAAAGGTGAAAAAGAAAGTGAGTGAAAATTGACGTTGGTTGATTAATGTACGTCTTGGAGGCTAGTCTGCCGGGTCCGTCTACCTTTCACTAGGCATGCGAGGCCTAATCTGTTCATCTCGTTGTCTGGAATCTCTCCAACTCCCAAACCTTCAGCCAAAGACTGTGTCGCAAGAGGGGGAGGGGAGAAAGTCTTTATCTATAATATTCAGCTGAAATATAACTTGTGAAGTGTTATATCGTAATTCTTCAAATGGCCTTGTTGGGAAAGACAGAGACAAAGAGATCATAGCCAGAAATACTAAGGATCTATTTTGCTGGATAAATATTCTCAACCTGAAGTTACAGTCGAAATTTGTTACTACCAGTATGTTCACTCAAGGGGAAGACGCCGACAACGGGGGATGCTATGTGGATGGTGCGCAGTGAGAGTGTGGGAGAGGGGTCAGGAAGTGACCTAACCTAACCTTACCGTGCCACCCCAACACTACACACCACCGCCGCAACACTTTCACACGCGACACGCAAATGGGGCACTACAATAATACCGCAGGGAGTAAGCACTAAGTAAGTGTTTTATAGTTCTACAGTTACGACTCCACCTTCCGTGATCATTACATCATCTTACAACGTACAGTACAGCCCGTCCTTAACACGCCCACCACATACGGCCGTCTTCATTCACCCACAAGTCTCATTTTCTCTCGTTTCATGTTTTTTTTTTGTTTTCTTATTCTGCGACTTGTAACACCAACAAATCTATTGCTAGCAGAAGGTAAGCTACAGCACCAACAAGGAACAGGTAAAAGTGAACACACATTAAGATTCTACGAGCTGGAGTCGACCCCCAAGACCTCCGGAACTTTAGGTGAATACGGTAACCACAAGTCAACGGGAGTCGCTAACACACCGCCAATATGGAGTAAGTATTCTCTACAGTCACACCCATGATTCGTCTCAGTGACCTCAGGATCTTCAGGAGAATACAGTAACCATTACACTTACTACTAGTTTGCCTATACTAGTGTACCATTAACTTGTACAGTAACAGCCTACAGTATCAACAACAACCAATCCTACAGCATAACTACAGCGGTGGAAAATAATCTCTCTCTCTCTCTCTCTCTCTCTCTCTCTCTCTCTCTCTCTCTCTCTCTCTCTTTCGTCACTCTTCGATACATTAAAAACCCGTCAAACAACTTTCTTCAACACGGGTTCTGTTATTTTACGTACGTCTAGACAATGTAACAACAGTAAATTCTAGGTTTACTGAGGTACACCTTCACTATATTTCCCAACAGTTCAGAAGTAATACAGGAACCAGCAATTCATCGGCATCTCACATCAGACATTTATGCTTCTGGGAAACTGATGTATACGAAAAGAATTATCATATGCGGAAATAAAACCACAGAGTTGCTTCTGTTGGACTGACCCTGCATACATGTATCAAGATACTCTCTCTCTCTCTCTCTCTCTCTCTCTCTCTCTCTCTCTCTCTCTCTCTCTCTGTTATGAAAATTACAATATAACCATATAACCTACAGTGATCCTATTGAATTTAATAATAAAGTCAGTGCGCTAATGACATGTCACTAAACTACATCACTGTCGTGAACTACGCCACTGGTTAAAGCACCATGAATTTGAGACAATGCTGTTCCGAGTCTCATCACTATAACATTATAATTTATTTATAACACTGTCACAACTCACATCATATCACTCACAGACACCGTTAATCAAAGTCTTAACATTAACGTACTATAACACTGTCCCAGCACTATAACTAGGCTATAACACTGTCCCAGCACTATAACTAGGCTATAACACTGTCCCAGCACTATAACTAGGCTATAACACTGTCCCAGCACTATAACTAGGCTATAACACTGTCCCAGCATTATAACTAGGTTATAACACTGGCCCAGCACTATAACTAGGTTATAACACTGTCCCAGCACTATAACTAGGCTATAACACTGTCCCAGCACTATAACTAGGCTATAACACTGGCCCAGCACTATAACTAGGCTATAACACTGTCCCAGCACTATAACTAGGTTATAACACTGGCCCAGCACTATAACTAGGCTATAACACTGTCCCAGCACTATAACTAGGCTATAACACTGGCCCAACACTATAACTAGGCTATAACACTGGCCCAGCACTATAACTGAGGCTGTAACACTGTCCCAGCACTATAGCTTGTAGGCTATAACACTGGCCCACTTACTATAACTAGGCTATAACACTGTCCCAGCACTATAACTAGGCTATAACACTGTTGTATAACTGGGCTGTAACACTTCAGGCTATAACTTGCTGTCCCAGCACTATAACTGAGCTATAACCACTGTCCCCAGCACTATAGCTAGGCTATAACACTGTCCCAGCACTATAACTAGGCTATAACACTGTCCACAGCACTATAGCTAGGCTATAACATCCCAGCACTATAACTAGGCTATGCTTGCTGTCCCAGCACTATAACTAGGCTATAACACTGTCCCAGCACTATAACTAGGTTATAACACTGGCCCAACACTATAACTAGGTTATAACACTGTCCCAGCACTATAGCTAGGCTATAACACTGTCCCAGCACTATAACACAGGCTATAACACTGTTGTACTATAACAGGCTGTAACACTGTCCCAGCACTATAACTGAGTTGCTTACTGGCCCAGCACTATAACTGAGGCTATAACACTGTCCCCAGCACTATAACAGGCTATAACACTGTCCCAGCACTATAACTAGGCTGTAACACTGGCCCAACACTATAACTAGGCTATAACACTGTCCCCAGCACTATAAGCATTTCTATAATAATACTGTCCCAGCACTATAACTGAGCTATAACACTGGCAACCCCGCTATAACTGAGCTATAAACACTGTCCCAGCACTTTCTCAACTAGGTTATAACGCTGGCTAGCCACTATAACTGAGCTCTTCTGTCCCAGCACTATAACTAGGCTATAACACTTTATTTAACACTATAACTAGGCTATATGTACTGGCCCAGCACTATAGCCTAGGCTATAACACTGGCCAACTTACTATAACAAATATAACACTGGCCCAACACTATAACTAGGCTATAACACTGTCCCAGCACTATAACTAGGCTATAACACTGGCCCAACACTATAACTAGGCTATAACACTGTCCCAACACTATAACTAGGTTATAACACTGTCCCAGCACTATAACTAGGCTATAACACTGGCCCAACACTATAACTAGGCTATAACACTGTCCCAGCACTATAACTAGGCTATAACACTGGCCCAGCACTATAACTAGGTTATAACACTGTCCCAACACTATAACTAGGTTATAACACTGGCCCAACACTATAACTAGGCTATAACACTGGCCCAGCACTATAACTAGGTTATAACACTGGCCCAGCACTATAACTAGGTTATAACACTGGCCCAGCACTATAACTAGGCTATAACACTGGCCCAGCACTATAACTAGGCTATAACACTGGCCCCAACTATAACTAGGTTGATTAACACTGGCCCTTACTATAACTAGGTTATAACACTGTCAGCACTATAACTAGGTTATAACACTGTCCCAGCACTATAACTGGGATTTATAACACTGGCCAGCACTATAACTAGGTTATAACACTGTCCCAGCACTATAACTGGGATTTATAACACTGTCCCCAGCACTATAACTGGGTTATAACACTGGCCCAACATATAACTGGGTTATAACACTGTCCCAGCACTATAACTGGGTTATAACACTGGCCCAGCACTATAACTAAGGACATAACACTGTCCCAGCACTATAAGCTAGGTTATAACACTGTCCCAG
>NW_024745918.1:0-6848 GCF_018991925.1 Homarus americanus
GGTTAGGTTAGGTTAGGTTAGGTTAGGTTAAGTTAGGTTAATATGATAAATCATCTGATGAAATAAAATGGACTTCTGAATGTTCACTTGACCTATAGCCTATAATAACCTATAATAAAATATAACTCCCGTAAGTACATATCATTAATCAACTTCTAATTACATTATCTCAAAACACTGAGGAAGATCAGGAAATATTTTTCATAAAAGTTACATTATTCCCTAAGTCCTGATACAACTATATTTATATCACTCAAGTTAATAATAAAAGTCAGGTAGATATTTTACCTGTATAAGATAAGAGTTAATTAATCTACCTGGCTGGCTTTATACCTGTACCTTGATAAGAGTTAATTAGTTTACCTGGCTGGCGTTATACCTGTACCTTGATAAGAGTTAATTTATCTACCTGGCTGGCGTTATACCTGTACCTTGATAAGAGTTAATTTATCTACCTGGCTGGCTTTATACCTGTACCTTGATAAGAGTTAATTTATCTACCTGGCTGGCGTTATACCTGTACCTTGATAAGAGTTAATTTATCTACCTGGCTGGCGTTATACATGTACCTTGATAAGAGTTAATTTATCTACCTGGCTGGCGTTATACATGTACCTTGATAAGAGTTAATTAATCTACCTGGCTGGCGTTATACCTGTACCTTGATAAGAGTTAATTTATCTACCTGGCTGGCGTTATACATTAGGGGCAGGGAAAAAACACTTTTATTTGAGTTGCAGGCTGCACTTTCAGGCATCGTTTGTATGGCTGTAACAAACACCTGTGCAAAATTTCATGCCATTTCATGCATACTTACCCTGCCGCATCGCGAACGACTTTTTGTCAACTTTTAGTGTATACCAAAAATTAGGTGTCATTTAATGTTTTCCAGGATAATGATAAATTTTACATGGGTGACATCGATTTAATTCACATGTTATTTTACAGGTACACCGTATAGAAAATCATTACAAGTTCATATTGAAATTCTTTTTTGTGGGGAACCTTGGCATCATTTTCCTAGACAATAATCTTTGCCTAATATATCCATCTCTCGATTCGTATCCCGTCACTTCAGTGCAAGCTTCAGTCATCACTTTTATGCCTCTCGCGACCGCCTCAGTGCTGTTTGGCCACTTGGGCACCACTAATGGTGTCTCAAGAATGTCATTAACCTGTAGATTTGACAGAGAAGCAATGTAAGGAGGCTCAGTCTTGAGTTCATTCCTCCAGTTAATCATGGAATGATAGTTTTTTGGATGCCACTTTAGTTTCGGAGTCACCACCTTTCTCATGTTGACTACAGGAGGCACATCCTCATTCCCATCTCCATCTTTACCCTCCTCATCAGTATAGTTTAACAAATTCTCGTCAACAGCAGCATCAGAATCTTCCTCCTCCTCTTCAGATCTGCCAGTGCATTCTTCCTTTTGCTGATTCTCCTCTCTAATTTTTCTTATCATTGAGACAGCTTTTTCTCTAACAGTCATGTCCTCATCTGCACACATACCAAGAAAAAGTTGATCTGTGTGGGCGAAGTATGCATTTCTCTGGACAGCCTTCTTCACTATCGTCACCTCCTCACTATTCAGGTGTTTCATATATAGCAGGGACTGGAATACGTTCCTTGAGCCGTGTGTTACGTAAGGGTGTATCTTGATGTAAAACCACATTGGAGCACTGAACTTTATTATTGTAATGACAATTCTTTTCAACTCATGGCTGGGTCTTGATGTTGCTACATACAGCCTGAGGATTCTACTCCATAAGGTGTTCCACCTTGACACACAGGGAGGACCTGGCTCAATAGCAGCCAAGTCATCTTCAACAACACCTGTGATAACTCCTTTACAAATGCTATACAGGTATTTCTGATCCCAGGACAGATCTTTCTCCACTTCATCATTAAACACAGGGAAATCAGGGAAACTGACTGGCTGGAAGGCGACAACTGGAAGCTCAGACAAAGACTCCTTGATCTGCTTTCCAATGGGACCACGCCAATGCTCAGGACCACTTGGTTTACCATCATAGTGATAAAAAACTGCGCGGAAGGGCAGCTCATTTCCGTGAAGCTGACATATGAAATAATGGAGCGGGTGACCAAGTAACATTTCAAGATGATGAATGACTCCATTTTCTGAACCTACATTTACATTGGTTCCATCACAACCAACACACACAATGGGCTGCTGGGTTAGATTTTTCTCCACCAGAAACTCGTGAATAGTTTTGGCAATCTGCTTTCCGTGTCCAGTCTTGGGAGTCACATGTGTGAGATATTCATTGCCAGGCTCAACCATGATGACATAATGATCTTTCACCATCATCCTCGAACTCCATTTCTCGGTCTTCTCATTCTTTATCATCACACGAGTGGCGGTCTTCCCTACATTACAGTACAGTAACACAACATTGAGAAATGAAATGAGAAAAGGCTGATAATCAATATAGACATAGCACCATACTCATCTGCAACAAGACAACTTAAATGAAATAAGAGATATGAAAAAAGTTGATAAACACTGAACAGAACATTGCACCGCCACAGCGGCTGTTTGGCTAGTACTGTAGGTAAATTTAAAAATTTCAGTAGAAAATGCGGCAGACTAAACCTCGACATATCAGCTTCAAATTTGGCATGGAGTCTTAGATATGTATAAGGAACAATACCTGAAGAGTGCAGCTTTGAGCAAAATTTCACTGCCCCCCCTATTATACATGTACCTTGATAAGAGTTAATTTATCTACCTGGCTGGCGTTATACCTGTACCTGGATAAGAGTTAATTAATCTACCTGGCTGGCGTTATACCTGTACCTGGATAAGAGTTAATTAATCTACCTGGCTGGCGTTATACCTGTACCTTGATAAGAGTTAATTAATCTACCTGGCTGGCGTTATACCTGTACCTAGCCTCGTCACCTGAAAACGTGCATCTCCGTGTGTGCACCTGTAGAGTTAATGTCTGGTAATGATTGAGTGTTGTACTGCTTTGTCAAGGTGTGGATAAGCTCTCTCTCTCTCTCTCTCTCTCTCTCTCTCTCTCTCTCTCTCACACACACACACACACACACACACACACACACACACACACACACACACACACATACACACACACACACACACACACACACACATGGACAGAGTGTAAGCAGGCTGTAATACCACAACACTGGTCTTTGAGGTGTACAAATACCTTTACTTAGCACGGAATACCATGTGAGTCCTTACCTTTATTGTTGATGCTACCTGTGTTGTGTCTGGAGAATGGTACCATCCGGTAGTTGGCAACGGAAGGTATCAGGACCCACCGACTGGGAAGGGTGTGGACCCCCCCCCCCCAAATAATAATAAAAAAAAAAAAAAAAAAATCCGTCCCCCATCCACACCCATCCTGGGATGTGAGAATGGTACCATCCGTAAGGCGCCAACGGAAGGTTTCAGGACCCACCGACTGGGAACGGCGTGGAACACCCCCAAAAAAAAATAAAATAAGAATAAGTAAAAAAAAAAAAATCCCATCCCCCATCCACACCCATCCTGGGAAATTTAATACCAGACAACCCCAGCAATATCTCAATCAGCTATGCTGATGATATTCTTATACATACTAAAACTCATCGTGAAATGCAAACCACCCTGAACCATGTATACGCAGCCTGTGAACACCTCAGTCTTATTATCTCCACTGAGAAAACTAAGGTGTTCAACAAACAAGCTGGTAACCGCAAACGCGGCCCCGCCAAGTTCAAGATAGGTAACAACACTATTGACTATGTTTCTTCTTTTAAATATCTTGGTGTTTCCGTCCCTTGTACCCTACCTGCCACACAACAGCTAACCCGCCAATGAACTGACAGACTGAGACCTCTTAGAAGTGTAGCGGGGTACAGCCCGCACTATGGTGCTAACATTAGAATTGTTAAAACAATGTACCAAGGCTATATAAGATCTCTGATAGATTACCACGCACCAGCCCTGGTCATTCGTGACGGGAAAGGCGTTGACAAGCTCGAGAAAATGCAAAATAAAGCCCTCAGAATTATCCTAGGATGTCCCATGAGCACTAAAGTACTTAATATGAGGAAAGAACTAGGTATACCCAGTGTCAAAGATAGAATAATTGAAGTCAACCTCATGATAGCCCTGAGGCTTCTGCGTAGTGATCCTGATAACATTGTTTCCTTAAAATTGCTAGAATGTATGAACCATGGGACTACTGAGTCTAAATGGATCCAAACTACAGCTACACATATGAAGATATTTGGACTAGACCACCTGTACAAAGTTGAGACACAACAGCGCTTCCTGCCACCCTGGCGGACAGTTCCCTTCGATATCACAATACCGACGTATCCGCCTAAAAAATTAATTATACAAAGCATTTATCTCCAACACACTGCCAAATTGAGAGCTCTTGAACACATACACACTCTACAGACTGATGGTAATATCACACAGACCATCTACACTGATGGATCTCTAAACACCGCCTGTGGGAGGGCTGGAAGTGCTATTGTTGTGATTCAACCTGACGGTAATATAATTGAGAAAGGAGTTAGAATTAACAACTGGGCATCCACTCTACAAACTGAATTAGTTGCCATACTCACAGCTATTAAATTCATTGAAACCACTGTTACTGACAGTCTCATCATCACTGACTCTCTATCCTCACTACTTGCCCTTGGTACCCTCGACTCAGGTTGTCACGATCTTGTCTCTGAAGCCAGACACAAATATGCGTGCCTTGTTGACCGGTGTGTCAGGGTCAAACTGTTGTGGATCCCCTCTCACATAGGCCTCATAAAACATGACAGAGTTGATGCCCTCGCCAAACTTGCGTCTAACAAAGACACCGTTGAATGCAATTTGGGTCTGTCAAAAAGAACCCTTAAAACTGTAATTAGGAAAGAACTTATTGATGAGTTTGACGCAAGTAGACAAGTGCAAACAGGCACTAGTCGATCCATAGGTTACCATGATGAGATGTATCAAGTGAAACATGTATATGGAGCAAGTAACAAGATCACTAGATTACAAGATGTTGTAACCGCTAGATTAAAGTTAGGATATAAGTACCTTTGGCAGTATGTTCCTCAAGCAGATGTAAACAAAACTAAATGTAAAGTGTGTGGCCATACATATGGCCACACACTTGAACACTACGTCCTCGACTGTGTGAAGATAGAACCTTTTAGGGACAGGTCCAAGCACACTGTGTGTGAAATGGCACAACACTTCATCTCTAATGGCAAGATAGCCGACATATTAAGATTGTATCCACTTTTTTGCACTTAATAACTATATCAATTCTCATGTACAGAACCAAATACGCAATGTGCTTGAATACCTCTCACGTAAATGTGAATAACAAAGTGTGAGGCCAGACATACTGCCTCACACGCCTGTACTCACGCATTTGTGAATAAGTTACCCTTTATGTATAGAACTAAACAAATAATGTAAATGAAATACTGTGTAACATTCAGTGCCATAATATCCTGACAACGGGGGTTAATTATTATGACCCTTTGTAAACCCTACTCTGTAATCCTTTTGCGCTACCGCTCACAGGATGAGTGTGGGGTGCACAATAAAGTAGCCGCTGCAAATGGCAAAATCAAAAATCAATCCTGGGAGATGGAGAATGGCACCGTCCGTAAGGCGCCGATGGAAGGTATCAGGACCCACCGACTGGTAACGGCGTGGAACACCCCCCATCCGCAACCCCATCCTCGCCCATCCTGGGAGGTGGTGAATGATACCATCCACCAATTGCCAACGGAAGGTATCAGGACCCACCGACTGGGAAGAACGTCATCCGCCCCCAAAAAAAAATAAATAAATAAATAAATATAAATAAATAAACAAATAAAAAAATCCCGTCCCCCATCCACACCTATCCTGGGAGGTGGAGAATGGCACCACCCGTAAGGTGCCGACGGACGGTATCAGTACCCACCGACTGGGAAGGGCGTGGAATACCCACCATCCCCTATCCACACCCATCATGGAAGGTGGAGAATGGTACCATCCGGTAGTTGGCAACGGAAGGTATCATGACCCCACCGACTGGGAAAGAGAACGTGGAATCACCCCAAAAAAAAATAAATAAATAAATAAATAAAAATAAATAAATAAAAAAAAATCCGTCCCCATCCACACCTATCCTGGGAGGGTGGAGAATGGCACCACCGTAAGGCGCCGACGGACAGTATCAGGACCCACCGACTGGGAAGGGCGTGGAATACCCACCATCCACTGCCATCCCCCATCCTCGCCCATCCTGGGAGGTGGAGAAAGGCACCATCCGTCAGGTGCCGACGGAAGGTATCAGGACCCACAGACTGGGAAGGGTGTGGAATCCCCCCCATCCCCCCATCCCCTATCCCGCCCATCCTGGGAGGTGGAGAATGGCACCATCCGTCAGGCGCCGACTGAAGGTATCAGGACCCACCCACTGGGAAGGGCGTGGAAACCCCCCCATTCCCCCCATCCCCCATCCTCGCCCATCCTCGCCCATCCTGGGAGGTGGAGAATGGCACCATCCGTCAGGCGCCGACGGAAGGTATAAGGACCCACCAGAGCTGGGAAGGGGCGATACAATCACCCCATCCCTTCCTCGCCCATCCTGGGAGGTGGTGAATAATGCCATCACGAAAGAATTGCCAGCAGGAAGGTATCGGGCCGACTGGGAAAGGGCGTGGAACCATCCCAAAAAAATAAAAAATAAATAAAAATCCGTCCCTCATCCACACCCATCCTGGGAGGTGGAGAATGGTACCATCCGGCAGGCGCCGACGGAAGGTATCAGAAGCCACCGACTGGGAAGGGCGTGGAATC
>NW_024745919.1:0-6361 GCF_018991925.1 Homarus americanus
ACAGTGTGTAACAAAGAGCCAGTACTTGCCAACAGTGTGTAAGAGCCAGTACTTGCCAACAGTGTGTAAGAGCCAGTACTTGGCCAACCGTGTGTAAGAGCCAGTACTTGCCAACAGTGTGTAAGAGCCAGTATTTGGCCAACCGTGTGTAACAAAGAGCCAGTACTTGGCCAACAGTGTGTAACAAAGAGCCAGTACTTGCCAACAGTGTGTAAGAGCCAGTACTTGCCAACAGTGTGTAAGAGCCAGTACTTGGCCAACAGTATGTAAGAGAGAGCCAGTACTTGCCCATGAGTACTTGCTAACAGTACATAACAGACAGTAAGATGACTGACAGAGGTGTTAGTAAACTGACAGGTGATGAAGAGGACAAACTAACATACGACTGTCAACGCCTCAGTGTATCACGTTGGACGGGCGGCCATTTTGTGAGCTAGGATGTCAACAAAATGGCGGCGCCTGACCTCCTATATCCCAAATTCGTCTAATATAAGGAAATAATGATACGCCAAGACATGTCCTGTACAGGTAAATGATAACAGTTATGACCACCACTCACTTGTCAGTAACTGGCCATCTACATGTTGAATATTAATGACTAAAAACAATAAATAAAAGATCACCTGATGATTAGCCTCCAGGTTATTTCATATGATAATTAAACAACCTAACGCTACCTGTGGGTTAGGTTAGGTTAGGTTAGGTTAGGTTAACGTTATGGTGTACAGTTTTAAGGTGAAGTAGACTGGGGCTGGGTGGGAAGGGGGGGGGTTGGGTTAGGTTAGGTTAGGTTAGCGTTATGGTGTACAGTTTTAAGGTGAAGTAGACTGGGGCTGGGTGGGAAGGGGGGGGGGGTAGGTAATCCAATATGTGTAGAGGATGACACAGACAATGAACAGACTCAACTGGTGACGCGACACCAACACAGACAGAGTTAAGAAGTTTCTGGACA
Source organism: Homarus americanus (assembly GCF_018991925.1). NCBI lineage: Eukaryota > Metazoa > Arthropoda > Malacostraca > Decapoda > Nephropidae > Homarus > Homarus americanus. Next base: position 953 of record NW_024745919.1, read on the forward strand.
CAGATACACATCCACACGACAGACAAGTGTTAGTACAGTATTATTCTACACCAAAGGTCCGCAACCTTTCTATTTCCGGTTGCATGCGGCCAGAAAATTAAAATTTGCGGCCGTCATGACGGCATCCAAAATATGTGATGAGTGGCCGCCTTAGTTGATAAAGTAAGATGAGGTTGTTTGAACACTTGATGCAACCAAATGTGATACTCTTTGTTACACTGAGAAACATTACACCTGGCAGCTGATAACACACACACACACACACACACGCAATGCTTGTAATGATAACAGCCCAAATTCACAGGTTTTTTTTTTCTGAAATTCAGAATAAGATAATTTTGCCCCCATTTGTTTCAAGTCCATGATTTTTTTTGACGATATATTGACGAGGCAGGTCTTGGTGATGCACAGTTGTAGATCCTGGACCTACAGAGTCATTAGTGGAATTTGAGGGAAAAAAAAGTGCATCACATAACAGAGACACCAGTAGACTTCATGGTGTTTCAATGTTGCCAGCAGACTTACGATAAGAACAAGTACACTAGCGCTCACTAACACAAAGGAACTTGTGGGAGCAGCATCTACCAAATTTGAACCAGATTACACAAAGCTTCCCTACGAGTCTTAAGTAACCATTTCCTTTGTATTGTTGAAAGTGAAATATATTTAACTACACTCAGTAATATACATTTTCACCCAATAGGTCACTTAAATTTGTCTTGTATACAGTACTTGTGTAAACATGCGGTTTAATTCCACACTTCTTATAATGCCCAGTTCCTGTTGGATTTTTTCTTGTGAATTTAACACATATTGCTTAATGACACTGTGATGACTGCGGCCGGTGAGGTAACTACACATCCCAACTACTACCTTTATAACTACACTAAACCTCACAGCGTCATAACAAGCAGTAGAGGTTATCAAAATACTCTACTACAACACCCGCTCCTAGAACCAACCTAAGGGCAAGTCAGGGAAGGGTTCAGGGCAGGGCAGGGCAGGGTCAGGTCATGGCAGGGCAGGGGAGGGCAGGGCAGATATAGAAGCTCTACTGACAGGAAACACAACACTCAATATTGTCTTCACCAGTATACCTCAGCTCAAGACTCCAAGACACAGGTGTATATTACTGAATCAAGACTCAACGTACAGGTAGCAGAGGTGAGATAACCGAGACAAGTGTATGACAAATGTGTGACAGGTGTGTGACAGGTGTGTAACGTTACTCGCAGCGATAAAATAAATAATGAATATCTACCTGACCACAATACGTTGACCACATTACACTGATCTCACCATGAAGACCACACCATGAAGACCACACCATGAAGCCCTGTTCAACCATCTTCCCGTAGGCTTCCACCTCACCTGTATGAAGGGGGGGGGTTAGTTCCGCTCAGGTATGTGTGAAAAGTAAACAAAGAAATAATCGTGGCCAGAAAACAACAGTGATGTGAATTGAGGAAGTTGTGGTTGGGAGGTCACTGAGAGGAAGTGTCGTATTGCTCATCAGTCAGTTGTTTCTCGTTTGTGTTGTTGTTGTTGTGGTGGTTGTTGTTGTGGTGGTTGTGGTTGTTGTGGTGGTTGTGGTTGTTGTGGTGGTGGTGGTGGTTGTTGTGGTGGTTGTGGTTGTTGTTGTGATGGTGGTGGTGGTTGTTGTGGTGGTGGTGGTTGTGGTTGTTGTGGTGGTGGTTGTTGTTGTGGTGATTGGTGGTGGTGGTTGTTCTGTGGTGGTGGTGGTGGTGGTTGTTTGTGGTGGTGGTGGTGTGGTGGTGGTGGGTGGTGGTTGTTGTGGTGGTGAAAAGGTGGTTGTTGTGGTTGCTCTGAGTGGTGAAGGTGGTGGTGGTGGTGGTTGTTGTGGTGGTGGTGGTTGTTGTGGTGGTGGTGGTTGTTGTGGTGGTGGTGGTTGTGGTGGTGGTGGTTGTGGTGGTGGTGGTTGTTGTGGTGGTGGTGGTTGTTGTTGTTGTGGTGGTGGTGGTTGTTGTTGTTGTGGTTGTTGTTGTGGTTGTTGTGGTGGTGGTGGTTGTTGTTGTGGTGGTTGTAGTTTGTGGTGGTGGTTATTTGTGGTGGTGGTGGGTGGTGGTGGTGGTTGTTGTGGTGGTGGTGGTGGTGATTATTGGTTGTTGGTTATTATGGTGGTGGTTGTTGTGGTGATTGGTTGTGGTAGTGGTGGTTGTTGTGGTGGTAGTGGTTGTTATGGTGAGTGGTTGTGGTGGTGAAAAAGGTGATTATTTATTGGTGGTGGTGGTGGTGGTGGTTGTTATTGTGGTGGTGGTGGTGGTGGTGGGTGGTGTGGTTGTTGTTGTGGTGGTGGTGGTGGTGGTGGTGGTGGTGGTGGTGGTGGTGGTTGTTGGCTGTTGTGGTGTGGTGGTGGTGGTGGTGGTGGTGGTTGTTGTTGTTTGTTGTTGTTGTTGTTGTTGTTGTTAATTGGTGGTGGTGTGGTTGTGTGGTTGTTGTTGTGGTGGTGGTGGTGGTGATGGTTGTTGTGATGTGAGTGGTTGTTGCTGTGGTGGTTATTTGTGGTTGACATGGTGGTAGGTTATTTGTGGGGTGTTGTTGTGGTGGTTGTTGTTGTGGTGGTTGGGGTTGTTGTGGTGGTTGTGGTTGTTGTGGTGGTGGTGGTTGTGGTGGTGGTGATGGTGGTGGTGGTTGTTGTGGTTGTTGTGGTGGTTGTGGTTGTTGTGGTGGTGGTGGTTGTGGTGGTGGTGATGGTGGTGGTGGTTGTTGTTGTGGTGGTGGTGGTTGTGGTTGTTGTGGTGGTGGTTGTTGTGGTGGTGGTGGTGGTGGTGGTGGTTATGGGATAATGTTGTAATCTGTCCATTAACCAGTTGTTTGTGTTGTTGTTGTTGTGGTGGTTGTTGTGGTGGTGGTGGTGGTGGTGGTGGTGGTTATGGGATAATGTTGTAATCTGTCCATTAACCAGTTGTTTGTGTTATTATTTATTGGCTATTGTAATTGGTATTGGTGGTAGTGGTAGTTGTGTTATAGTGCTGTTGTTTATGAATTTGTGGTTATTTAACAGTAATTGTGGTGGTGGTGGTTGTTGTTGTTGTTGTTGTTGTTGTTGTTGTTGTTGTTGTTGTTGTTGTGGTGGTGGTGGTGGTGGTGGTTATGGGATAATGTTGTAATCTGTCCATAAACCAGTTGTTTGTGTTGTTGTTGTTGCTGTTCAGGATAACGAGGACTACAAAAATCTTCAGACTGAGGTAATGTTTACAACTAGATGGAGACCTCAAAACTGATCTCATGAGAGTGATCAGACGACGATGATTAAACTATGCTGATCACTTTCCGCTGATCACACTGGGATGATTAAAGTCCTGATCTAAGCCTACATGTTGTTGAATGCTTGACAGACGTTCTAGAAATAATGATCAAAGACAAATATTACTCTATACATATTAATTGGATAAAGACAGGTATTGCTTTGTAAATATTTCATAAACGCTGAAATAATGTTCCCACGACAACTACAGCAAGATGATAAACAATAACAAAATAATTAATATCTAGCAGGACAACAAGAGGACAATGAACACAAGTAGGAGGAAGACACCTGTGTACCAGCCTTCAATTTCCACACCTGTGACAGAGTGGCAGGTGTTAGAGTATACCTGTACTGGTGTATATTGTATTGTACTGTATTATAACGTAAGCATACACCACCTATTTGTATTTGATAATTACAGCAAGATTTTTTGTATTCGTGTACTGATGTGAAGAATGCGATCATATCAACAGGTAATAAGCGGGTATTAGGACACTGTATCTTCCGCCATTTTGTTTCCTTCCTTAAAACCAGTAACGTAAGATTCGTTTAATCTATTTCTCTCCTGTGGTTTGTTGAATGACCTGATGGATGTATGAATTAATGACTTACAGGTGTACAAACAACCCGAGAAAAAAATCCTTATGAAACACCTGAACAAATCTCAACCCTGACACGTGTAGCTTCAGGTGTTGTCACGAGGCTGGGCGTGGCTGTCGTCATCTGGTATTTTCACATTAAGAGAAACAACAGAGAGTCGTTAGGTTTCCATTTGGAGTCCTGAGAGCTACGACAATGGATGAAGCTTCAGCCAGACACTCCCCCTACTAGGCATATAGACACAAACAGACACACACAGCCTGGCGTAATGTGAAGTTTATTCCACAGACCAAATTTCAAGATGGTAAATGGCATTAGCTGCAAATAGAAATAAATTATACACTAAAACTCCCATCTTAAGACGCCTGAACACCTGTGCCGCATATACGTGTTAAAAATAAATTAAAAGAGCATTGTTTGTTTGTGTCACACATGAACCACCGTAGATGTAGACCAGGATAACTACCTGAAGGGTTGGATGAACTACACAAGATCCCGTCAGGAATCCTTGTGTCTGATCACCCCTACAGGACAGTGGTGTCAGGCTCCGGCAGAAGGAGTTATCCCCGCCTCAACTTCTCATCCACCATCTTGGTTGCTCGATGTTGGTTAATGGTGTCAGACGATATCTAGACCAAGATGAAGTTGTCAGGGCGTTGTAGTGGCTGACAGATGGTGACCGTCAGAGTGGTGGCCTAAGGGACTGATGTGTCTCCAGGTGTGTAGGAGGCACCTGGAGGACGGGTCCTACATCCCCGATCACTCCTGGGTAAGGCCACTGCCTCATCCGGATCGCCAGACTACAGGTCATCCTCGTAGCGGCGCTGTTAGACCACCAGACAGTAAGGGCTCGTCCCCCTGATGATGGTACGAGGCCCCACGACCGGCCACAGGTGTTATGACTGCCAGGTTAACACTGTTCTCGTCAACTGGAGATGACTGAGTCTTCATAAATGAGAGTCGATGTACAGTATCGACTACCAATACCCTTGCAGGGGTGTGGAGACGTGAGCAACACAAGTATGCTGGCGTCAATATTGTTGAAATTGACCTCTGCCGACGGAGGTTCAGTCATGGTGTGGGCGGCAGTGTGTTGGGGCACAACTATTCAATTGAAGAAGTTTATTCAGCCTATTTAATACATATGCAAAGTGAACGACAACAGCATTGACACCTGGATAAGTACAGCACATGGTGGGCGAGAAACAGGTGACATACAGGTGGTTCTCTACAGCCTAGTGAACCACCCTGTACTGCACACCTCCACACGACGGTACGATACACGGACAGTCCACAGGTATGAGGACAACATTATTAACACCTATTAAATGGCCTCTTATGGGTGTACTAAGTCCCTGTGCAATGAGGTCAACAGTCCTTAAGCTGATACAACACGTCAGAGTCATCCTACACAAGTGAGGTGACACAACCACCACACAAGAGATGCCCAGGTGCCAGGACTGGGAGGACACACCAAGATGACCACCAGAAGCATTTCCCCGGCGCCACCTAGAGTGTAGTAGGCTAGAGAAGGTCAC
>NW_024745920.1:0-15451 GCF_018991925.1 Homarus americanus
AGTCCCTCACGCAAGCGCTGTTTAGCCACTGCACCTATTCGATCCTCCTAAAATTCACTTCAATCCCCCCCTGCCACTATCATGTTATGTATGTATGTATGTATGTATGTATGTATGTATGTATGTATGTATGTATGTATGTATGAATGAATGATAACTGCAACTTTGTGTATTAAAACTCATTACTCTTACCGAAGTAATATAGTGCGTGGTTATGTTATGTCATGTTAGGATAGATTATAAACTACATTGGGTTACATTTCGTGAGGTTCGGTGACGCTACAGGAAGTTAGGTGAGGTACCTGGAGGTTAGGTGAATGTTGACTGACTGACTGACAATTATTAGGAAGTGGTTCCAACACGTTCACACACAACCTATACTCATACCACAAGTCCAGAATTAGAGAGGATCATGTTATTGGATATATTTTCAACGATTTACTCAGTGTCTAACCAACTCTTTAGCGATTGAAATGTGGACCTAAAATTAGGTCCGTATATTTGTTTGTCGTGGTGGTGGTGGTGGTGGTGGTGGTGTGCGCCCGTCCATCAGGTTGATTAACCACCAAAACCATAAAGGGTGCGGCCCTGCCGTTTCAGGGCATACACCACATCCATGGCGGTGACGGTCTTCCTTTTTGCGTGCTCGGTGTAGGTGACGGCGTCACGGATGACGTTCTCCAGAAACACCTTGAGGACGCCGCGGGTCTCCTCGTAGATGAGGCCGGATATACGGTTAACACCTCCACGCCGAGCTAGACGACGAATGGCGGGCTTGGTGATACCCTGGATGTTGTCACGAAGCACCTTACGATGACGCTTGGCGCCACCCTTTCCAAGTCCCTTGCCTCCTTTGCCTCGTCCAGTCATGTTGTTGTGGTTGCTACTACAGGTGGTCCTGGTGTGGCTTCGCCGATCGATCGAAAATGCTAGTGACAGGGGGGAAGGAGGTTCAGGAGAAGAATAAAGGGAGGATTGAAGTGAATTTTAGGAGGAGAGAACAGATGCAGTGGCTAAACACCGCTTGCGTGGGGGATTATAAGATGGGGGCAGCAGCAACAACCCGGCTGGACGCGGCAGGGAGGCGACAAGACAAGGCCAGGCTAGCGTCAGGTCAAGCGTCAGGTCAAGCGTCAGGTCAGGCGTCGGGTGCGTGTTGGGTTGGGCAATGGATGTTCAGTGCTTGGTCGGCTTGATTGTGTTTTGGTTTCTTGTGTGGAGGGGATGTCTTGGTCTTCTTAGCTTGATGTCGATTTTCTTCTCTCTCTCCTTCTCTTCTTGCTCTCTTGAATTGTCCATTCGTTTGTGTTTGGGTCTTCTTGTTCGTCTTCCTCGTATTTTAAGTCCTCATAGGTGTGGAAGAATTCAGAGAGGGAGAGGTTGACCACGTGGGCTTCAGCACCACTGGCCGCGTGGGCTTCAGCACCACGGGCCACGTGGTGTTCTTGGTTCTGTGTGGTGGGCTGCTGCTGTTGAGTTTTCTTTTCTTGGTTTTTCTTTACTGCTGGTTTTTTCTTTTCTTGGGAGCGTACAGCAAGGAGGGCCTCTTTGTAGCTCAGTTTTTTCTCAAGACGGGCCTTGGCTACCCTGCATTCCTCCTTCCATCTGGGGCAGGTCCGGTCGGCGGAGGAGTGTGGGCCACCACAGGCAACGCATTTTTTCTCTGTGTTGGGGCAGGCCGTGTAGCGGTGTCCAGGGCTGCCACACATGGAGCAGGTGTCTTCCTGCGCCTCACACTTGTTTACAGTGTGTCCATAGTGCTGGCATTTGTAACACCGTTTCGGGCCCACGGTTTGGTGGGAGTAGGTGGCGTGCTGTGGACGCAGCGGTAGTATCGTTCATCCAAGGCCGTCCCTCCCTCTTGGAGGTGGGGCGTAGCTTGCGGATGACGCATGCGGCACTCGTGGCCAATGAGGTGGCCACTGGGGTGGAGAATGTCTGTATATAAGCCCGCCCGCCTGCCGGGCCGCCCGTATTGACTATTTCGTCGTCGAGATGGCCCGTACTAAACAGACTGCCCGCAAGTCCACTGGAGGCAAGGCTCCACGGAAGCAGCTTGCCACCAAGGCAGCTCGCAAGTCCGCCCCAGCCACCGGTGGTGTCAAGAAGCCCCATCGTTACAGGCCCGGAACCGTCGCCCTTCGTGAGATCCGTCGTTACCAGAAGAGCACAGAGCTACTCATCAGGAAGCTGCCCTTCCAGCGCCTGGTGCGTGAGATCGCCAGGATTTCAAGACTGACCTGCGCTTCCAGTCGTCTGCCGTCATGGCTCTGCAGGAAGCCTCTGAGGCTTACCTGGTGGGTCTTTTCGAGGACACCAACCTGTGTGCCATTCACGCCAAGCGCGTTACCATCATGCCCAAGGACATCCAGCTGGCCCGGCGCATCCGCGGAGAGCGTGCTAAGTCCTCTTCCTTGGGGAAAAACAAAAAGCACAACAAAACCTACCAGACATCTATAACTCGGCCCTTCTCAGGGCCAAAGAACTGTTCTGAAGATAATTTTCATGACAATCGAAATGGTTGGTGGTAGGAGAGCGTTAATTTCGGTTACCCAAATCGCCTAACGGTAAGTTGGTAACAGTCGTGCAGGCACGAATGTATAGTAGGTCATCAATTCGGGAGGTGGGTGGGGGCAAAAAACAAGAGCTAGTAACAAATTAATATATAAAGAATAAGTAAGTAAATAAATAACTAAAATAAAAGAAAATTCAATAAAATAAAATAAAATGAATTGTTTACATGAAATAGGCGTGCTGCAAACAAGAAATGAAACCCAAACACACTCCATGTATGTCACTTTGCAGTGGGTGTAAAAGTACTCCACGCAGAATTTATTTATTTATTTATAATGTTTCGATTTAGTCCTGTTTCTACGCCAATAGAGAATGCAGATTATTATACTTTTTTTTTATTTATTTCCCTCTCAATATATCACTGTCGGTAACTGTCTCTTTAACATGTAACTGTGGCTCCGATGGAGCCGATTAAGTTGTAGTAGTGGGATGGCGTGTTTGTTGTGCACAAGTAACCTCTTACTTGGAAGAGGTGTACTTGGTGACAGCCTTGGTGCCCTCAGACACGGCATGCTTGGCCAGTTCACCGGGCAGCAAGAGTCGGACAGCTGTCTGGATTTCCCGGCTTGTAATGGTGGAGCGTTTGTTGTAGTGCGCCAGGCGGGAAGCCTCGGCAGCGATGCGCTCGAAGATGTCGTTCACGAAAGAGTTCATGATGGACATAGCTTTGGAGGAGACTCCTGTGTCGGGGTGCACTTGCTTCAGTACCTTGTAGATGTAGATGCTGTAGCTTTCCTTCCTCCTGCGCTTCTTCTTCTTGTCACCCTTGGCAATGGCCTTCTGGGCCTTTCCAGCCTTCTTGGCAGCCTTTCCGGAAGGTTTGGGAGGCATGGCGGCACAGTTACTCGTGGCGCGGAGCGAGAGAATTGAAAACTGGCCCGACTAACTTTTCCTTATATACCGAGCGGGCCGCTCAGGATCAGACTGGCTGCAGCTACGGCTCTCTTACATTGGTTGGGTCCGCGAGACGGCCACCTGGCCTGATCCTGAGCTTGGTATAAAAGACCAAGGTGGCCCGAGGAAATTTAACTCCTATCACGAAAAGCAGCAGCAGCAACATGTCAGGACGCGGCAAGGGAGGCAAAGTGAAGGGCAAATCAAAGTCCCGTTCTAGCAGGGCCGGACTCCAGTTCCCCGTGGGTAGAATCCACCGTCTCTTGCGTAAGGGCAACTATGCTGAGCGCGTTGGTGCAGGTGCCCCTGTGTACCTTGCAGCCGTCATGGAGTACCTGGCAGCAGAAGTGCTCGAGCTGGCCGGTAACGCCGCCCGCGACAACAATAAGACCCGCATTATCCCACGTCATCTTCAGCTTGCCATTCGCAATGACGAGGAGCTGAACAAGCTCCTGTCTGGAGTCACCATTGCCCAAGGGGGTGTCCTTCCTAACATCCAAGCTGTGCTCCTCCCCAAGAAGACAGAGAAGAAATAAGAACCCAAGGTTCGTTCACACAAGACAACCTAACCAAACAGGCTCCTTTCGGAGCCACAGGATATCACTTAAAGAGAGAAATATACGACATCAACGTTTTGCAGGATAACACTCTGTGCAAATTGAGTGAAATTGATTTTGAATGGTGTAGATGTGAAGGGCGGTTGTGGGGGACTTAAACGGGACTTAGAAGGGCGCAGAAGCAGAAGCAGAAGCAGAAGCAGCAGCAGCAGCAGCAAGGGAGGCGACCTTATTTTCACTCTGGTTCATTGACAGTACACATTTACCAGCAGCATACATTGGAGTCATATTCTAACTGTTGACTAATCAGTGTGTGGGCTAGCCAATTTGGGATAAACAGCAAGAATGTAATGTCCTCAATGAAGTAATGACATAGTTCAAGATGTCTTTGACAGTGTCACATTCAATAATATAGTGCTTTAAAGGTGTATCACAAAGTTTACATGCTGAGTGTTCCGGTATGGGTACAGCGTTACTAACTTGCCAGATGTGTCTGTATCCTAACCTAATTCTGGCCACGACTACATCACACAGGCAGGCAGGAGCAAGTTGTTTGGACACTATTCCTAGCCCCCTTGGTCCCTGTTCACCTACCTACTGTAGCAGTAAGTAGGTACCTGTTGTAAATCGAAAGGTTGCCAATTCGTAATCAGGGAAAGTTGATTGAGCTTCTAAACTTGAACTGACATAATCCGAGGAGTGGTGATCCGAGGATCACAGACACTATCTCTCCCACTACAAATCCCTTCCTAACCTCCTGCTCCTTCCTCTGTCCTCCCCAAATTTAACCATGCTATCGCAAAGGTAATAATACAGGTAGAGACAACAACATATTTTCCTATTGTCTTATTATATATTAATAACAGAAACGCTGCCGCCATCCCGGAGGCTATACATTGTCTCACTGTTCATTACCTCCACAATTCTTCCTCTTACTTCTTCTTCCATCAATACTTTATTAACGGTGTATGTAAGTTTCACCATGTATTGCACTACAGCGGTAGAGCAAAGTATATTTTGTTAGCAATAAACCAAAAGCATATTTTATGGCCTAATCATCACTACATAGAACACCACCCATAAAGCATGATACTAGTAGACCACAAACTGCTATAAACACCCAAAGCATATTTTATTGCCTAATCATCACTACATAGAACACCACTCATAAAGCATGATACTATTAGACCACAAACTGCTATAAACCCCAATAATATAATAGACTATACTAGTGACTATAATTGTGTTACCCAATATTTTACGAAATAATACTATAAAACATAATAATAAACACACTATTAGTGTATATTAGTTGAATGCACAATCTGATGAGAAGTAAAAAAAAAAACAACAACATAACAATAACCTATAAAGAGTGTAGAGTATTTTTGTGCAAACTATTATACTAGTAGATGGTCTAAGATAACTGTATGTGAAGGAAAAGGTGTGCTCTCCACTCAAACTTTCTTTTTATGAAATCTCCAACTCCCCAGCTGAGCGGTACGCCCAATGGGAAACAAAACGTGGCACATAACACGCCGCCCGCCAGCTCTGGCTCGGTGAATAGGAATCAGTAATCGGGCGGAGTATAAACAACACCGCCGCCAATGTGCTCCTCCCATCTCTGAGGAAATCTGGTGGGCAACTTAGTATTATATTAGTATGTAATAATAATAACAATAATAAAAATAATAATAATAATAATAATAATACTAATAATAATAAGAATAATAATAATATTAATAATAATAATATTAATAATAATAACATGCAATTACATTTTATAACACATACTAACAAAATAGTGTATAGCCTACTATACTTAACTATAATAGGTTAGGTTGCGTAGGAGGATCTAAAAAGTACAGTAGTATATACACACACACACACACACATACATATAGACAACAAACTAAATTAGAAACCACACGTCAGTGAAGTTATCAAATCCTCCAGTTTCCGTCTCCACCTCCTACGCCGACTCAAGTCCCTCGGTGTTCCTGCACACGAGCTCCTCAGTGTTTACACAACATTCATACTTCCCAAGCTCACCTGGTCTTCTTCCCTAAATGCCACACAACGTAAACACCTAGAAAAAGTGCAAAAGAGGCCATGCAAGATTATTCTCTACCCTTCCTACTCCACATATCAAGAAGCGCTCAACACACTGACCGACCCTTTAGACTCTCACTGACCATCACCACGACCTCATCTGCAAATTTGGTAAGAAGCTTCTACACCATCCCCGACACCGGCTCCTCCTACCACCTGAGATCCCTAGTCCGAGAATTGCTCTTCGACACCACAACCGCATCCAGCCCATACGTGCACGAACTGATCTCTATAAGAACAGCCCAGTCCCAACCATTGTAAAAATTATCGATAACTTGTAATAAATCAGTGTACTCACTCCCAGTAAACACTACTCCTTGCACTGTCACTATGTTGAAATGAACTGTAGTTTGAGCTTTTCCCCAGCTAGTTATTATATGTCTTATTTGTGTCACTCATGTTACTTGTATATTATTTGTAATTCGTAACCCATTCCCCAAATATGTAACTGTATATTTTCAGCCTTCTGGCTGCCAAGCACTTTCAATAAACCGTTAAATTATTATTATTATTATTATTATTATTTATATGTTGGCCCATACCAACTCACTCCCCTGAACCCTCCTCCCCACCGGACTATCAACAAGTTCTTGCCATAAGGTACTACCTCATTTGGCAAAGGAATGGAACCAGTGATGAATAGTGGTGAACAGTGCTTAACTCAGTGAAAAACAACTCGGCAGTTGAGTCTTACCCAAGCTAGCTAACCACCTTCACACAGTGAGGTCCCAGGTACCCGGTTATACTTCCCCTGAGACTCCACGATAGAGAGGCCTGGGACCACACCTCACCCACTTGAATGAGTGAGTCATGTGGACCACGTGGTGTCCCCAAGATGCTACGACACCACGTAGTGAATGTTTTGCTACAGCATCATCATGTGAAGTTCCTCATAACACCATCTGTGAGGTAACTGCTACATCATCAGGCCCCTCATAACGCCATCTGTGAGGGAGTTACTACACTACGTGTCTGGTGTTCAACACCTCACCTTACATGATCTATGCGTGCAAACATTAATCTGTATGTTCACTGTGTGCTCCTTCACCTTTCTCTAATGAGGGCTTTTGTTAAACCACCAATGTATGTACTAAGTCAATTGTGTCCAATGTATACTTTCGAAAAGCCCTTGTTTGGGTTAGGTAGGAGAGAGTAGTCGTCATTATTGTCCAAGCCACATTATTTATTTCTATATATAAGTAATGTAGGCTGGTTTTTAAATACCTCAATCCCCTAACGGTGCCGTTTGTATATTAAGAAATACCGAAGCCATACAGTACAACACCAGCGAATATGAAGTATCACTGTAACCGGCAACTGTTACTCACTCATACCTACATACATATATAGAGTCTTTACAGAATGATAGCAGACACGGGGAAGACGAACAACAAGAGGAGAAGAGTTAGAAGAAAATCAACTTCAAGCTAAGAAGAAGAATACCAAGACATTTCCTCCAAACAAGAAAACAACACACACACAATCAAGCCGACCAAACACTGAGAAACCATGGCGGAACCCAACATGCACCGGACGCTTGACCTGACTCTATCCTGCCGCATCCAGGCGAGTTGCTGCTTAAAGTCCCTCACGCAAGCGCTGTTTAGCCACTGCACCTATTCTATCCTCCTAAAATTCACTTCAATCCCCCCTGCCACTAGCATGTTATGTATGTATGTATGTATGTATGTATGAATGAATGATAACTGCAACTTTGCGTATTAAAACTCATTACTCTTACCGAAGTAATATAGTGCGTGGTTATGTTATGTCATGTTAGGATAGATTATAAACTACATTGGGTTACATTTCGTGAGGTTCGGTGACGCTACAGGAAGTTAGGTGAGGTACCTGGAGGTTAGGTGAATGTTGACTGACTGACTGACAATTATTAGGAAGTGGTTCCAACACGTTCACACACAACCTATACTCATACCACAAGTCCAGAATTAGAGAGGATCATGTTATTGGATATATTTTCAACGATTTACTCAGTGTCTAACCAACTCTTTAGCGATTTAAATGTGGACCTAAAATTAGGTCCGTATATTTGTTTGTCGTGGTGGTGGTGGTGGTGTGCGCCCGTCCATCAGGTTGATTAACCACCAAAACCATAAAGGGTGCGGCCCTGCCGTTTCAGGGCATAACCCACATCCATGGCGGTGACGGTCTTCCTTTTTGCGTGCTCGGTGTAGGTGACGGCGTCACGGATGACGTTCTCCAGAAACACCTTGAGGACGCCGCGGGTCGCCTCGTAGATAAGGCCGGATATACGTTTAACACCTCCACGCCGAGCTAGACGACGAATGGCGGGCTTGGTGATACCCTGGATGTTGTCACGAAGCACCTTACGATGACGCTTGGCGCCACCCTTTCCAAGTCCCTTGCCTCCTTTGCCTCGTCCAGTCATGTTGTTGTGGTTGCTACTACAGGTGGTCCTGGTGTGGCTTCGCCGAATCGAATCGAAAAATGCTAGTGACAGGGGGGAAGGAGGTTCAGGAGAAGAATAAAGGGAGGATTGAAGTGAATTTTGGGAGGAGAGAACAGATGCAGTGGCTAAACACCGCTTGCGTGAGGGATTATAAGATGGGGGCAGCAGCAACAACCCGGCTGGACGCGGCAGGGAGGCGACAAGACAAGGCCAGGCTAGCGTCAGGTCAAGCGTCAGGTCAAGCGTCAGGTCAGGCGTCAGGTGCGTGTTGGGTTGGGCAATGGATGTTCAGTGCTTGGTCGGCTTGATTGTGTTTTGGTTTCTTGTGTGGAGGGGATGTCTTGGTCTTCTTAGCTTGATGTCGATTTTCTTCTCTCTCTCCTTCTCTTCTTGCTCTCTTGAATTGTCCATTCGTTTGTGTTTGGGTCTTCTTGTTCGTCTTCCTCGTATTTTAAGTCCTCATAGGTGTGGAAGAATTCAGAGAGGGAGAGGTTGACCACGTGGGCTTCAGCACCACTGGCCGCGTGGGCTTCAGCACCACTGGCCGCGTGGGCTTCAGCACCACGGGCCACGTGGTGTTCTTGGTTCTGTGTGGTGGGCTGCTTCTGTTGAGTTTTCTTTTCTTGGTTTTTCTTTACTGCTGGTTTTTTCTTTTCTTGGGAGCGTACAGCAAGGAGGGCCTCTTTGTAGCTCAGTTTTTTCTCAAGACGGGCCTTGGCTACCCTGCATTCCTCCTTCCATCTGGGGCAGGTCCGGTCGGCGGAGGAGTGTGGGCCACCACAGGCAACGCATTTTTTCTCTGTGTTGGGGCAGGCCGTGTAGCGGTGTCCAGGGCTGCCACACATGGAGCAGGTGTCTTCCTGCGCCTCACACTTGTTTACAGTGTGTCCATAGTGCTGGCATTTGTAACACCGTTTCGGGCCCACGGTTTGGTGGGAGTAGGTGGCGTGCTGTGGACGCAGCGGTAGTATCGTTCATCCAAGGCCGTCCCTCCCTCTTGGAGGTGGGGCGTAGCTTGCGGATGACGCATGCGGCACTCGTGGCCAATGAGGTGGCCACTGAGGTGGAGAATGTCTGTATATAAGCCCGCGCGCCTGCCGGGCCGCCCGTATTGACTATTTCGTCGTCGAGATGGCCCGTACTAAACAGACTGCCCGCAAGTCCACTGGAGGCAAGGCTCCACGGAAGCAGCTTGCCACCAAGGCAGCTCGCAAGTCCGCCCCAGCCACCGGTGGTGTCAAGAAGCCCCATCGTTACAGGCCCGGAACCGTCGCCCTTCGTGAGATCCGTCGTTACCAGAAGAGCACAGAGCTACTCATCAGGAAGCTGCCCTTCCAGCGCCTGGTGCGTGAGATCGCCCAGGATTTCAAGACTGACCTGCGCTTCCAGTCGTCTGCCGTCATGGCTCTGCAGGAAGCCTCTGAGGCTTACCTGTTGGGTCTTTTCGAGGACACCAACCTGTGTGCCATTCACGCCAAGCGCGTTACCATCATGCCCAAGGACATCCAGCTGGCCCGGCGCATCCGCGGAGAGCGTGCTTAAGTCCTCTTCCTTGGGGAAAAAGAAAAAGCACAACAAAACCTACCAGACATCTATAACTCGGCCCTTCTCAGGGCCAAAGAACTGTTCTGAAGATAATTTTCATGACAATCGAAATGGTTGGTGGTAGGAGAGCGTTAATTTCGGTTACCCAAATCGCCTAACGGTAAGTTGGTAACAGTCGTGCAGGCACGAATGTATAGTAGGTCATCAATTCGGGAGGTGGGTGGGGGCAAAAAACAAGAGCTAGTAACAAATTAATATATAAAGAATAAGTAAGTAAATAAATAACTAAAATAAAAAAAAATTCAATAAAATAAAATAAAATGAATTGTTTACATGAAATAGGCGTGCTGCAAACAAGAAATGAAACCCAAACACACTCCATGTATGTCACTTTGCAGTGGGTGTAAAAGTACTCCACGCAGAATTTATTTATTTATTTATAATGTTTCGATTTAGTCCTGTTTCTACGCCAATAGAGAATGCAGATTATTATAATTTTTTTTTATTTATTTCCCTCTCAATATATTTGTGTCGGTAACTGTCTCTTTAACATGTAACTGTGGCTCCGAAGGAGCCGATTAAGTTGTAGTAGTGGGATGGCGTGTTTGTTGTGCACAAGTAACCTCTTACTTGGAAGAGGTGTACTTGGTGACAGCCTTGGTGCCCTCAGACACGGCATGCTTGGCCAGTTCACCGGGCAGCAAGAGTCGGACAGCTGTCTGGATTTCCCGACTTGTAATGGTGGAGCGTTTGTTGTAGTGCGCCAGGCGGGAAGACTCGGCAGCGATGCGCTCGAAGATGTCGTTCACGAAAGAGTTCATGATGGACATAGCTTTGGAGGAGACTCCTGTGTCGGGGTGCACTTGCTTCAGTACCTTGTAGATGTAGATGCTGTAGCTTTCCTTCCTCCTGCGCTTCTTCTTCTTGTCACCCTTGGCAATGGCCTTCTAGGCCTTTCCAGCCTTCTTGGCAGCCTTTCCGGAAGTTTTGGGAGGCATGGCGGCACAGTTACTCGTGGCGCGGAGCGAGAGAATTGAAAACTGGCCCGACTAACTTTTCCTTATATACCGAGCGGGCCGCTCAGGATCAGACTGGCTGCAGCTACGGCTCTCTTACATTGGTTGGGTCCGCGAGACGGCCACCTGGCCTGATCCTGAGCTTGGTATAAAAGACCAAGGTGGCGGGCGGAAATTTAACTCCTATCACGAAAAGCAGCAGCAGCAACATGTCAGGACGCGGCAAGGGAGGCAAAGTGAAGGGCAAGTCAAAGTCCCGTTCTAGCAGGGCCGGACTCCAGTTCCCCGTGGGTAGAATCCACCGTCTCTTGCGTAAGGGCAACTATGCTGAGCGCGTTGGTGCAGGTGCCCCTGTGTACCTTGCAGCCGTCATGGCGTACCTGGCAGCAGAAGTGCTCGAGCTGGCCGGTAACGCCGCCCGCGACAACAAGAAGACCCGCATTATCCCACGTCATCTTCAGCTTGCCATTCGCAATGACGAGGAGCTGAACAAGCTCCTGTCTGGAGTCACCATTGCCCAAGGGGGTGTCCTTCCTAACATCCAAGCTGTGCTCCTCCCCAAGAAGACAGAGAAGAAATAAGAACCCAAGGTTCGTTCACACAAGACAACCTAACCAAACAGGCTCCTTTCGGAGCCACAGGATATCACTTAAAGAGAGAAATATACGACATCAACGTTTTGCAGGATAACACTCTGTGCAAATTGAGTGAAATTGATTTTGAATGGTGTAGATGTGAAGGGCGGTTGTGGGGGCCTGGGGTGGGGGACTTAAACGGGACTTAGAAGGGCGCAGAAGCAGAAGCAGAAGCAGAAGCAGCAGCAGCAGCAGCAAGGGAGGCGACCTTATTTTCACTCTGGTTCATTGACAGTACACATTTACCAGCAGCATACATTGGAGTCATATTGTAATTGTAGACTAATCAGTGTGTGGGCTAGCCAATTTGGGATAAACAGCAAGAATGTAATGTCCTCAATGAAGTAATGACATAGTTCAAGATGTCTTTGACAGTGTCACATTCAATAATATAGTGCTTTAAAGGTGTATCACCAAGTTTACATGCTGAGTGTTCCGGTATGGGTACAGCGTTACTAACTAGCCAGATGTGTCTGTATCCTAACCTAATTCTGGCCACGACTACATCACACAGGCAAGTTGTTTGGACACTCTTCCTAGCCCCCTTGGTCCCTGTTCACCTACCTACTGTAGCAGTAAGTAGGTACCTGTTGTAAATCGAAAGGTTGCCAATTCGTAATCAGGGAAAGTTGATTGAGCTTCTAAACTTGAACTGACATAATCCGAGGAGTGGTGATCCGAGGATCACAGACACTATCTCTCCCACTACAAATACCTTCCTAACCTCCTGCTCCTTCCTCTGTCCTCCCCCGTTTAACCATGCTATCACCAAAGGTAATAATACGAGTAGAGACAACAACTGCACCCTGGCTTGTCTTATTATGCGCTTAATAACAGAGCAACGCCGCCATCCCGGAAGACATACATTATCTCACGTATTCATTACCTCCACAATTCTTCCTCTTACTTCTTCTTCCATCAATACTTTATTAACGGTGTATGTAAGTTTCACCATGTATTGCACTACAGCGGTAGAGCAAAGTATATTTTGTTAGCAATAAACCAAAAGCATATTTTATGGCCTAATCATCACTACATAGAACACCACCCATAAAGCATGATACTAGTAGACCACAAACTGCTATAAACACCCAAAGCATATTTTATTGCCTAATCATCACTACATAGAACACCACTCATAAAGCATGATACTATTAGACCACAAACTGCTATAAACCCCAATAATATACTATACTAGTGACTCTAATTGTGTTACCCAATATTATACGAAATAATACTATAAAACATACTAATAAACACACTAATAGTGTATATTAGTTGACTGCCCAATCTGATGAGAAGTCCCAAAAAAAAACAAACAACATAACAATAACCTAGAAAGAGTGTAGAGTATTTTTGTGCAAACTATTATACTAGTAGATGGTCTAAGATAACTGTATGTGAAGGAAAAGGTGTGCTCTCCACTCAAACTTTCTTTTTATGAAATCTCCTACTCCCCAGCTGAGCGGTACGCCCAATGGGAAA
Source organism: Homarus americanus (assembly GCF_018991925.1). Taxonomy (NCBI): domain Eukaryota; kingdom Metazoa; phylum Arthropoda; class Malacostraca; order Decapoda; family Nephropidae; genus Homarus; species Homarus americanus. Next base: position 13,250 of record NW_024745920.1, read on the forward strand.
CAAAACGTGGCACATAACACGCCGCCCGCCAGCTCTGGCTCGGTGAATAGGACTCAGTAATCGGGCGGAGTATAAACAACACCGCCGCCAATGTGCTCCTCCCATCTCTGAGGAAATCTGGTGGGCAACTTAGTATTATATTAGTATGTAATAATAATAACACTAACAATAATAATAATAACACTAATAATAATAATAATAATAATAATATTAATAATAATAATATTAATAATAATAACATGCAATTACATTTTATAACACATACTAACAAAATAGTGTATAGCCTACTATACTTAACTATAATAGGTTAGGGTGCGTAGGAGGATCTAAAAAGTACAGTAGTATACACACACACACACACACACACACACACACACACACATACATATAGACAACAAACTAAATTAGAAACCACACGTCAGTGAAGTTATCAAATCCTCCAGTTTCCGTCTCCACCTCCTACGCCGACTCAAGTCCCTCGGTGTTCCTGCACACGAGCTCCTCAGTGTTTACACAACATTCATACTTCCCAAGCTCACCTGGTCTTCTTCCCTAAATGCCACACAACGTAAACACCTAGAAAAAGTGCAAAAGAGGCCATGCAAGATTATTCTCTACCCTTCCTACTCCACATATCAAGAAGCGCTCAACACACTGACCGACCCTTTAGACTCTCACTGACCATCACCACGACCTCATCTGCAAATTTGGTAGGAAGCTTCTACACCATCCCCGACACCGGCTCCTACTACCACCTGAGATCCCTAGTCCGAGAATTGCTCTTCGACACCACAACCGCATCCAGCCCAGCCCATACGTGCACGAACTGATCGCTATAAGAACAGCCCAGTCCCAACCATTGTAAAAATTATCGATAACTTGTAATAAATCAGTGTACTCACTCCCAATAAACACTACTCCTTGCACTGTCACTATGTTGAAATGAACTGTAGTTTGAGCTTTTCCCCAGCTAGTTATTATATGTCTTATTTGTGTCACTCATGTTACTTGTATATTATTTGTAATTCGTAACCCATTCCCCAAATATGTAACTGTATATTTTCAGCCTTCTGGCTGCCAAGCACTTTCAATAAACCGTTAATTATTATTATTATTATTATTATTATTTATATGTTGGCCCATACCAACTCACTCCCCTGAACCCTCCTCCCCACCGGACTATCAACAAGTTCTTGCCATAAGGTACTACCTCATTTGGCAAAGGAATGGAACCAGTGATGAATAGTGGTGAACAGTGCTTAACTCAGTGAAAAACAACTCGGCAGTTGAGTCTTACCCAAGCTAGCTAACCACCTTCACACAGTGAGGTCCCAGGTACCCAGTTATACTTCCCCTGAGACTCCACGATAGAGAGGCCTGGGACCACACCACACCCACTTGAATGAGTGAGTCATGTCGACCACGTGGTGTCCCCAAGATGCTACGACACCACGTAGTGAATGTTTTGCTAGAGCATCATCATGTGAAGTTCCTCATAACACCATCTGTGAGGTAACTGCTACATCATCAGGCCCCTCATAACGCCATCTGTGAGGGAGTTACTACACTACGTGTCTGGTATTCAACACCTCACCTTACATGATCTACGCGTGCAAACATTAATCTGTATGTTCACTGTGTGCTCCTTCACCTATCTCTAATGAGGGCTTTTGTTAAACCACCAATGTATGTACTAAGTCATTTGTGTCCAATGTATACTTTCGAAAAGTCCTTGTTTGGGGAAGGTAGGAGAGAGTAGTTGTCATTATTGTCCAAGCCACATTATTTATTTCTATATATAAGTAATGTAGGCTGGTTTTTAAATACCTCAATCTCCTAACGGTGCCGTTTGTATATTAAGAAATACCGAAGCCATACAGTACAACACCAGCGAATATGAAGTATCACTGTAACCGGCAACTGTTACTCACTCATACCTACATACATATATAGAGTCTTTACAGAATGATAGCAGACACGAGGAAGACGAACAACAAGAGGAGGAGAGTTAGAAGAAAATAAACTTCAAGCTAAGAAGAAGAATACCAAGACATTTCCTCCAAACAACAAAACAACACACACAATCAAGCCGACCAAACACTGAGAAACCATGGCGGAACCCAACATGCACCGGACGCTTGACCTGACTCTATCCTGCCGCATCCAGGCGAGTTGCTGCTTAAAGTCCCTCACGCAAGCGCT
>NW_024745921.1:0-17071 GCF_018991925.1 Homarus americanus
ACAACAACATGACTGGACGAGGCAAAGGAGGCAAGGGACTTGGAAAGGGTGGCGCCAAGCGTCATCGTAAGGTGCTTCGTGACAACATCCAGGGTATCACCAAGCCTGCCATTCGTCGTCTAGCTCGGCGTGGAGGTGTTAAACGTATATCCGGCCTCATCTACGAGGAGACCCGCGGCGTCCTCAAGGTGTTTCTGGAGAACGTCATCCGTGACGCCGTCACCTACACCGAGCACGCAAAAAGGAAGACCGTCACCGCCATGGATGTGGTGTATGCCCTGAAACGGCAGGGCCGCACCCTTTATGGTTTTGGTGGTTAATCAACCTGATGGACGGGCGCATACCACCACCACCACCACGACAAACAAATATACGGACCTAATTTTAGGTCCACATTTAAATCGCTAAAGAGTTGGTTAGACACTGAGTAAATCGTTGAAAATATATCCAATAACATGATCCTCTCTAATTCTGGACTTGTGGTATGAGTATAGGTTGTGCGTGAACGTGTTGGAACCACTTCCTAGTAATTGTCAGTCAGTCAACATTCACCTAACCTCCAGGTACCTCACCTAACTTCCTGTAGCGTCACCGAACCTCACGAAATGTAACCCAATGTAGTTTATAATCTATCCTAACATGACATAACATAACCACGCACTATATTACTTCGGTAAGAGTAATGAGTTTTAATACGCAAAGTTGCAGTTATCATTCATTCATACATACATACATACATACATACATAACATGCTAGTGGCAGGGGGGATTGAAGTGAATTTTAGGAGGATAGAATAGGTGCAGTGGCTAAACAGCGCTTGCGTGAGGGACTTTAAGCAGCAACTCGCCTGGATGCGGCAGGATAGAGTCAGGTTAAGCTCCTGATGCGGCAGGATAGAGTCAGGTCAAGCGTCCGGTGCATGTTGGGTTCCGCCATGGTTTCTCAGTGTTTGGTCGGCTTGATTGTGTGTGTTGTTTTCTTGTTTGGAGGAAATGTCTTGGTATTCTTCTTCTTAGCTTGAAGTTGATTTTCTTCTAACTCTTCTCCTCTTGTTGTTCGTCTTCCTCGTGTCTGCTATCATTCTGTAAAGACTCTCTATATGTATGTAGGTATGAGTGAGTAACAGTTGCCGGTTACAGTGATACTTCATATTCGCTGGTGTTGTACTGTATGGCTTCGGTATTTCTTAATATACAAACAGCACCGTTAGTGGATTGAGGTATTTAAAAACCAGCCTGCATTACTTATATATAGAAATAAATAATGTGGCTTGGACAATAATGACGACTACTCTCTCCTACCTTCCCCAAACAAGGGCTTTTCGAAAGTATACATTGGACACAAATGACTTAGTACATCATAAATTGGTGGTTTAACAAAAGCCCTCATTAGAGAAAGGTGAAGGAGCACACAGTGAACATACAGATTAATGTTTGCACGCGTAGATCATGTAAGGTGAGATGTTGAACACCAGACACGTAGTGTAGTAACTCCCTCACAGATGGCGTTATGAGGGGCCTGATGATGTAGCAGTTACCTCACAGATGGTGTTATGAGGAAATTCACATGATGATGCTGTAGCAAAACATTCACTACGTGTTGTCGTAGCATCTTGGGGACACCACGTGGTCGACATGACTCACTCATTCAAGTGGGTGAGGTGTGGTCCCAGGCCTCTCTATCGTGGAGTCTCAGGGGAAGTATAACTGGGTACCTGGGACCTCACTGTGTGAAGGTGGTTAGCTAGCTTGGGTAAGACTCAACTGCCGAGTTGTTTTTCACTGAGTTAAGCACTGTTCACCACTATTCATCACTGGTTCCATTCCTTGGCCAAATGAGATAGTACCTTATGGCAAGAACTTGTTGATAGTCCGCTGGGGAGGAGGGTTCAGGGGAGTGAGTTGGTATGGGCCAACATATAAATAATAATAATAATAATAATAATTAACGGTTTATTGAAAGAGCTTGGCAGCCAGAAGACTGAAAATATACAGTTACATATTTGGGGAATGGGTTACGAATTACAAATAATATACAAGTAACATGAGTGACACAAATAAGACATATAATAACTAGCTGGGGAAAAGCTCAAACTACAGTTCATTTCAACATAGTGACAGTGCAAGGAGTAGTGTTTACTGGGAGTGAGTACACTGATTTATTACAAGTTATCGATAATTTTTACAATGGTTGGGACTGGGCTGTTCTTATAGCGATCAGTTCGTGCACGTATGGGCTGGGCTGGATGCGGTTGTGGTGTCGAAGAGCAATTCTCGGACTAGGGATCTCAGGTGGTAGTAGGAGCCGGTGTCGGGGATGGTGTAGAAGCTTCTTACCAAATTTGCAGATGAGGTCGTGGTGATGGTCAGTGAGAGTCTAAAGGGTCAGTGTGTTGAGCGCTTCTTGATATGTGGAGTAGGAAGGGTAGAGAATAATCTTGCATGGCCTCTTTTGCACTTTTTCGAGGTGTTTACGTTGTGTGGCATTTAGGGAGGAAGACCAGGTGGAGGAGGCATAGGTGAGCTTGGGAAGTATGAATGTTGTGTAAACACTGAGGAGCTCGTGTGCAGGACCACCGAGGGACTTGAGTCGGCGTAGGAGGTGGAGACGGAAACTGGAGGATTTGATAACTTCACTGACGTGTGGTTTCTAATTTAGTTTGTTGTCTATATGTATGTGTGTGTGTGTGTGTGTGTGTGTGTGTGTGTGTATATACTACTGTACTTTTTAGATCCTCCTACGCAACCTAACCTATTATAGTTAAGTATAGTAGGCTATACACTATTTTGTTAGTATGTGTTATAAAATGAAATTGCATGTTATTATTATTAATATTATTATTATTAATATTATTAGTATAGTAGTAGTAGTAGTATTATTATTATTATTATTATTGTTATTATTATTACATGCTAATATAATACTAAGTTGCCCGCCAGATTTCCTCAGAGATGGGAGGAGCACATTGGCGGCGGTGTTGTTTATACTCCGCCCGATTACTGATTCCTATTCACCGAGCCAGAGCTGGCGGGCGGCGTGTTATGTGCCACGTTTTGTTTCCCATTGGGCGTACCGCTCAGCTGGGGAGTAGGAGATTTCATAAAAAGAAAGTTTGAGTGGAGAGCACACCTTTTCCTTCACATACAGTTATCTTAGACCATCTACTAGTATAATAGTTTGCACAAAAATACTCTACACTCTTTCTAGGTTGTTGCTATTTTTTTTTTTTTTTTTGACTTCTCATCAGATTGTGCATTCAACTAATATACACTATTAGTGTGTTTATTATTATGTTTTATAGTATTATTTCGTATAATATTGGGTAACACAATTAGAGTCACTAGTATAGTATATTATTGGGGTTTATAGCAGTTTGTGGTCTAATAGTATCATGCTTTATGAGTGGTGTTCTATGTAGTGATGATTAGGCAATAAAATATGCTTTGGGGGTTTATAGCAGTTTTTGTGGTCTACTAGTATCATGCTTTATGGGTGGTGTTCTATGTAGTGATGATTAGGCCATAAAATATGCTTTTGGTTTATTGCTAACAAAATATACTTTGCTCTACCGCTGTAGTGCAAAACATGGTGAAACTTACATACACCGTTAATAAAGTATTGATGGAAGAAGAAGAAGAAGAAGAAGAAGAAGAAGAAGAAGAAGAAGAAGAAGAAGAAGAAGAAGAAGAAGAAGAAGAAGAAGAAGAAGAAGAAGAAGAAGAAGAAGAAGAAGAAGAAGAAGAAGAAGAAGAAGAAGTAAGAGGAAGAATTGTGGAGGGAATGAACAGTGAGACAATGTAAAGCCTCCGGGATGGCGGCAGCGTTTCTGTTATTAATATATAATAAGACAATAGGAAAATATGTTGTTGTCTCTACCTGTATTATTACCTTTGCGATAGCATGGTTCAATTTTGGGAGGACATAGGAAGGAGCAGGAGGTTAGGAAGGAGCAGGAGGTTAGGAAGGGATTTGTAGTGGGAGAGATAGTGTCTGTGATCCTCGGGTCACCACTCCTCGGATTGTGTCAGTTCAAGTTTAGAAGCTCCAACAACTTTCCCTGAATACGAATTGGCAACCTTTCGATTTACAACAGGTACCTACTTACTGCTACAGTAGGTAGGTGAACAGGGACCAAGGGGGCTAGGAAGAGTGTCCAAACAACTTGCTCCTGCCTGCCTGTGTGATGTAGTCGTGGCCAGAATTAGGTTAGGATACAGACACATCTGGCTAGTTAGTAACGCTGTACCCATAAAGGAACACTCAGCATGTAAACTTGGTGATACACCTTTAAAGCACTACTATATTATTGAATGGGACACTGTCAAAGACTTCAGGCCACCTCACTTATTGTATCTTGAACTATGTCATTACTTCATTGAGGACATTACATTCTTGCTCTTTATCCCAAATTGGCTAGCCCACACTGGTAAATGTGTACTGTACTGTCAATGAATCTGATGTATTTCTTTGTGTATGAACCTGACTGAAAATAAGGTCGCCTCCCTGGCTGCTGCTGCTGCTGCTGCTGCTTCTTGCGCCCTTCTAAGTCCCGTTTAAGTCCCCCACCCCAGGCCCCCGCAGTACCCCTTCACATCTACAACATTCAAAATCAATTTCACTCTATTTCCACAATACTATGCTAATTACACGTAAAATAGAGTGTTATCCTGCAAAACGTTGATGTCGTATATTTCTCTCTTTAAGTGATATCCTGTGGCTCCGAAAGGAGCCTGTTTGGTTAGGTTGTCTTGTGTGAACGAACCTTGGGTTCTTATTTCTTCTCTGTCTTCTTGGGAGGAGCACAGCTTGGATGTTAGGAAGGACACCCCCTTGGGCAATGGTGACTCCAGACAGGAGCTTGTTCAGCTCCTCGTCATTGCGAATGGCAAGCTGAAGATGACGCGGGATAATGCGGGTCTTCTTGTTGTCGCGGGCGGCGTTACCGGCCAGCTCGAGCACTTCTGCTGCCAGGTACTCCATGACGGCTGCAAGGTACACAGGGGCACCTGCACCAACACGCTCAGCATAGTTGCCTTTACGCAAGAGACGGTGGATCCTACCCACGGGGAACTGGAGGCCGGCCCTGCTAGAACGGGACTTTGACTTGCCCTTCACTTTGCCTCCCTTGCCGCGTCCTGACATGTTGCTGCTGCTGCTTTTCGTGATAGGAGTTAAATTTCCGCCCGCCACCTTGGTCTTTTATACCAAGCTCAGGATCAGGCCAGGTGGCCGTCTCGCGGACCCAACCAATGTAAGAGAGCCGTAGCTGCAGCCAGTCTGATCCTGAGCGGCCCGCTCGGTATATAAGGAAAAGTTAGTCGGGCCAGTTTTCAATTCTCTCGCTCCGCGCCACGAGTAACTGTGCCGCCATGCCCCCCAAAACTTCCGGAAAGGCTGCCAAGAAGGCTGGAAAGGCCCAGAAGGCCATTGCCAAGGGTGACAAGAAGAAGAAGCGCAGGAGGAAGGAAAGCTACAGCATCTACATCTACAAGGTACTGAAGCAAGTGCACCCCGACACAGGAGTCTCCTCCAAAGCTATGTCCATCATGAACTCTTTCGTGAACGACATCTTCGAGCGCATCGCTGCCGAGGCTTCCCGCCTGGCGCACTACAACAAACGCTCCACCATTACAAGTCGGGAAATCCAGACAGCTGTCCGACTCTTGTTGCCCGGTGAACTGGCCAAGCATGCCGTGTCTGAGGGCACCAAGGCTGTCACCAAGTACACCTCTTCCAAGTAAGAGGTTACTTGTGCACAACAAACACGCCATCCCACTACTACAACTTAATCGGCTCCATCGGAGCCACAGTTACATGTTAAAGAGACAGTTACCGACAGTGATATATTGAGAGGGAAATAAAAAAATAAAATTATAATAATCTGCATTCTCTATTGGCGTAGAAACAGGACTAAATCGAAACATAATAAATAAATAAATAAATTCTGCGTGGAGTACTTTTACACCCACTGCAAAGTGACATACATGGAGTGTGTTTGGGCTTCATTTCTTGTTTGCAGCATGCCTATTTCATGTAAAAAAAAATTTTATTTTATTTTATTGTATGTTCTTTTATTTTATTTATTTCTTTACTTACTTATTCTTTATATATTTATTTGTTACTAGCTCTTGTTTGTTGCACCCACCCACCTCCCGAATTGATGACCTACTATACAATCGTACCTCCACGAATGTTACCAACTTACCGTTAGGCGATTTGGGTAACCGAAATTAACGCTCTCCGACCACCAACCATTTCGATTGTCATGAAAATTATCTTCAGAACAGTTCCTTGGCCCTGAGAAGGGCCGAGTTATAGATGTCTGGTAGGTTTTGTTGTGCTTTTTGTTTTTCCCCAAGGAAGAGGACTTAAGCACGCTCTCCGCGGATGCGCCGGGCCAGCTGGATGTCCTTGGGCATGATGGTAACGCGCTTGGCGTGAATGGCACACAGGTTGGTGTCCTCGAAAAGACCCACCAGGTAAGCCTCAGAGGCTTCCTGCAGAGCCATGACGGCAGACGACTGGAAGCGCAGGTCAGTCTTGAAATCCTGGGCGATCTCACGCACCAGGCGCTGGAACGGCAGCTTCCTGATGAGTAGCTCTGTGCTCTTCTGGTAACGACGGATCTCACGAAGGGCGACGGTTCCGGGCCTGTAACGATGGGGCTTCTTGACACCACCGGTGGCTGGGGCGGACTTGCGAGCTGCCTTGGTGGCAAGCTGCTTCCGTGGAGCCTTGCCTCCAGTGGACTTGCGGGCAGTCTGTTTAGTACGGGCCATCTCGACGACGAAATAGGCAATACGGGCGGCCCGGCAGGCGGGCGGGCTTATATACAGACATTCTCCACCTCAGTGGCCACCTCATTGGCCACGAGTGCCGCATGCGTCATCCGCAAGCTACGCCCCACCTCCAAGAGGGAGGGACGGCCTTGGATGAACGATACTACCGCTGCGTCCACAGCACGCCACCTACTCCCACCAAACCGTGGGCGAAGCCACACCACGACCACCTGTAGTAGCAACCACAACAACATGACTGGACGAGGCAAAGGAGGCAAGGGACTTGGAAAGGGTGGCGCCAAGCGTCATCGTAAGGTGCTTCGTGACAACATCCAGGGTATCACCAAGCCCGCCATTCGTCGTCTAGCTCGGCGTGGAGGTGTTAAACGTATATCCGGCCTCATCTACGAGGAGACCCGCGGCGTCCTCAAGGTGTTTCTGGAGAACGTCATCCGTGACGCCGTCACCTACACCGAGCACGCAAAAAGGAAGACCGTCACCGCCATGGATGTGGTGTATGCCCTGAAACGGCAGGGCCGCACCCTTTATGGTTTTGGTGGTTAATCAACCTGATGGACGGGCGCACACCACCACCACCACCACGACAAACAAATATACGGACCTAATTTTAGGTCCACATTTAAATCGCTAAAGAGTTGGTAAATCGTTGAAAATATATCCAATCACATGATCCTCTCTAATTCTGGACTTGTGGTATGAGTATAGGTTGTGTGTGAACGTGTTGGAACCACTTCCTAATAATTGTCAGTCAGTCAGTCAGTCAACATTCACCTAACCTCCAGGTACCTCACCTAACTTCCTGTAGCGTCACCGAACCTCACGAAATGTAACCCAATGTAGTTTATAATCTATCCTAACATGACATAACATAACCACGCACTATATTACTTCGGTAAGAGTAATGAGTTTTAATACACAAAGTTGCAGTTATCATTCATTCATACATACATACATACATACATACATACATACATACATACATACATACATACATACATACATACATACATACATACATACATACATACATACATACATACATAACATGCTAGTGGCAGGGGGGGATTGAAGTGAATTTTAGGAGGATAGAATAGGTGCAGTGGCTAAACAGCGCTTGCGTGAGGGACTTTTTACAGCAACTCGCCCGGATGCGGCAGGTGATAGAGTCAGGTCATGTCCGGTGCATGTTGGGTTCCGCCATGGTTTCTCAGTGTTTGGTCGGCTTGATTGTGTGTGTTGTTTTCTTGTTTGGAGGAAATGTCTTGGTATTCTTCTTCTTAGCTTGAAGTTGATTTTCTTCTAACTCTTCTCCTCTTGTTGTTCGTCTTCCCCGTGTCTGCTATCATTCTGTAAAGACTCTATATATGTATGTAGGTATGAGTGAGTAACAGTTGCCGGTTACAGTGATACTTCATATTCGCTGGTGTTGTACTGTATGGCTTCGGTATTTCTTAATATACAAACAGCACCGTTAGTGGATTGAGGTATTTAAAAACCAGCCTGCATTACTTATATATAGAAATAAATAATGTGGCTTGGACAATAATGACGACTACTCTCTCCTACCTTCCCCAAACAAGGGCTTTTCGAAAGTATACATTGGACACAAATGACTTAGTACATCATAAATTGGTGGTTTAACAAAAGCCCTCATTAGAGAAAGGTGAAGGAGCACACAGTTAACATACAGATTAATGTTTGCACGCGTAGATCATGTAAGGTGAGATGTTGAACACCAGACACGTAGTGTAGTAACTCCCTCACAGATGGCGTTATGAGGGGCCTGATGATGTAGCAGTTACCTCACAGATGGTGTTATGAGGAAATTCACATGATGATGCTGTAGCAAAACATTCACTACGTGTTGTCGTAGCATCTTGGGGACACCACGTGGTCGACATGACTCACTCATTCAAGTGGGTGAGGTGTGGTCCCAGGCCTCTCTATCGTGTAGTCTCAGGGGAAGTATAACTGGGTACCTGGGACCTCACTGTGTGAAGGTGGTTAGCTAGCTTGGGTAAGACTCAACTGCCGAGTTGTTTTTCACTGAGTTAAGCACTGTTCACCACTATTCATCACTGGTTCCATTCCTTGGCCAAATGAAATAGTACCTTATGGCAAGAACTTGTTGATAGTCCGCTGGGGAGGAGGGTTCAGGGGAGTGAGTTGGTATGGGCCAACATATAAATAATAATAATAATAATAATAATTAACGGTTGATTGAAAGAGCTTGGCAGCCAGAAGACTGAAAATATACAGTTACATATTTGGGGAATGGGTTACGAATTACAAATAATATACAAGTAACATGAGTGACACAAATAAGACATATAATAACTAGCTGGGGAAAAGCTCAAACTACAGTTCATTTCAACATAGTGACAGTGCAAGGAGTAGTGTTTACTGGGAGTGAGTACACTGATTTATTACAAGTTATCGATAATTTTTACAATGGTTGGGGCTGGGCTGTTCTTATAGCGATCAGTTCGTGCACGTATGGGCTGGGCTGGATGCGGTTGTGGTGTCGAAGAGCAATTCTCGGACTAGGGATCTCAGGTGGTAGTAGGAGCCGGTGTCGGGGATGGTGTAGAAGCTTCTTACCAAATTTGCAGATGAGGTCGTGGTGATGGTCAGTGAGAGTCTAAAGGGTCAGTGTGTTGAGCGCTTCTTGATATGTGGAGTAGGAAGGGTAGAGAATAATCTTGCATGGCCTCTTTTGCACTTTTTCGAGGTGTTTACGTTGTGTGGCATTTAGGGAGGAAGACCAGGTGGAGGAGGCATAGGTGAGCTTGGGAAGTATGAATGTTGTGTAAACACTGAGGAGCTCGTGTGCAGGAACACCGAGGGACTTGAGTCGGAGTCGGAGTAGGAGGTGTAGACGGAAACTGGAGGATTTGATAACTTCACTGACGTGTGGTTTCTAATTTCGTTTGTTGTCTATATGTATGTGTGTGTGTGTGTGTGTGTGTGTGTGTGTGTGTGTGTGTGTATATACTACTGTACTTTTTAGATCCTCCTACGCAACCTAACCTATTATAGTTAAGTACAGTAGGCTATACACTATTTTGTTAGTATGTGTTATAAAATGTAATTGCATGTTATTATTATTAATATTATTATTATTAATATTATTATTATTCTTATTATTATTAGTATTATTATTATTATTATTATTGTTATTATTATTACATACTAATATAATACTAAGTTGCCCGCCAGATTTCCTCAGAGATGGGAGGAGCACATTGGCGGCGGTGTTGTTTATACTCCGCCCGATTACTGATTCCTATTCACCGAGCCAGAGCTGGCGGGCGGCGTGTTATGTGCCACGTTTTGTTTCCCTTTGGGCGTACCGCTCAGCTGGGGAGTAGGAGATTTCATAAAAAGAAAGTTTGAGTGGAGAGCACACCTTTTCCTTCACATACAGTTATCTTAGACCATCTACTAGTATAATAGTTTGCACAAAAATACTCTACACTCTTTCTAGGTTATTGTTATGTTGTTTTTTTTTTTTTTGACTTCTCATCAGATTGTGCATTCAACTAATATACACTATTAGTGTGTTTATTATTATGTTTTATAGTATTATTTCGTATAATAGTGGGTAACACAATTAGAGTCACTAGTATAGTATATTATTGGGGTTTATAGCAGTTTGTGGTCTAATAGTATCATGCTTTATGAGTGGTGTTCTATGTAGTGATGATTAGGCAATAAAATATGCTTTGGGGGTTTATAGCAGTTTTTGTGGTCTACTAGTATCATGCTTTATGGGTGGTGTTCTATGTAGTGATGATTAGGCCACATAAATATGCTTTTGGTTTATTAAGATAACAAAATATACTCTCTTTGCTCTACCGCTGTAGTGCAAAACATGGTGAAACTTACATACACCGTTAATAAAGTATTGATGGAAGAAGAAGAAGAAGAAGAAGAAGAAGAAGAAGAAGAAGAAGAAGAAGAAGAAGAAGAAGAAGAAGAAGAAGAAGAAGAAGAAGAAGAAGAAGAAGAAGAAGAAGAAGAAGAAGAAGAAGAAGAAGAAGAAGAAGAAGAAGAAGAAGAAGAAGAAGAAGAAGAAGAAGAAGAAGAAGAAGAATTGTGGAGGGAATGAACAGTGAGACAATGTAAAGCCTCCGGGATGGCGGCAGCGTTTCTGTTATTAATATATAATAAGACAATAGGAAAATATGTTGTTGTCTCTACCTGTATTATTACCTTTGCGATAGCATGGTTCAATTTTGGGAGGACATAGGAAGGAGCAGGAGGTTAGGAAGGGATTTGTAGTGGGAGAGATAGTGTCTGGGATCCTCGGGTCACCACTCCTCGGATTGTGTCAGTTCAAGTTTAGAAGCTCCAACAACTTTCCCTGAATACGAATTGGCAACCTTTCGATTTACAACAGGTACCTACTTACTGCTACAGTAGGTAGGTGAACAGGGACCAAGGGGGCTAGGAAGAGTGTCCAAACAACTTGCTCCTGCCTGCCTGTGTGATGTAGTCGTGGCCAGAATTAGGTTAGGATACAGACACATCTGGCTAGTTAGTAACGCTGTACCCATACCGGAACTCTCAGCATGTAAACTTGGTGATACACCTTTAAAGCACTACTATATTATTGAATGGGACACTGTCAAAGACTTCAGGCCACCTCACTTATTGTATCTTGAACTATGTCATTACTTCATTGAGGACATTACATTCTTGCTCTTTATCCCAAATTGGCTAGCCCACACTGGTAAATGTGTACTGTACTGTCAATGAATCTGATGTATTTCTTTGTGTATGAACCTGACTGAAAATAAGGTCGCCTCCCTGGCTGCTGCTGCTGCTGCTGCTGCTTCTTGCGCCCTTCTAAGTCCCGTTTAAGTCCCCCACCCCAGGCCCCCGCAGTACCCCTTCACATCTACAACATTCAAAAACAATTTCACTCAATTTCCACAATACTATGCTAATTACACGTAAAATAGAGTGTTATCCTGCAAAACGTTGATGTCGTATATTTCTCTCTTTAAGTGATATCCTGTGGCTCCGAAAGGAGGCTGTTTGGTTAGGTTGTCTTGTGTGAACGAACCTTGGGTTCTTATTTCTTCTCTGTCTTCTGGGGGAGGAGCACAGCTTGGATGTTAGGAAGGACACCCCCTTGGGCAATGGTGACTCCAGACAGGAGCTTGTTCAGCTCCTCGTCATTGCGAATGGCAAGCTGAAGATGACGCGGGATAATGCGGGTCTTCTTGTTGTCGCGGGCGGCGTTACCGGCCAGCTCGAGCACTTCTGCTGCCAGGTACTCCATGACGGCTGCAAGGTACACAGGGGCACCTGCACCAACACGCTCAGCATAGTTGCCTCTACGCAAGAGACGGTGGATCCTACCCACGGGGAACTGGAGTCCGGCCCTGCTAGAACGGGACTTTGACTTGCCCTTCACTTTGCCTCCCTTGCCGCGTCCTGACATGTTGCTGCTGCTGCTTTTCTCGTGATAGAGCAATTCTCCGCCCGCCACCTTTTCGCGGTCTTTTATACGTCACAGGATCAGGCCAGGTGGCTGTCTCGCGGACCCAACCAATGTAAGAGAGCCGTAGCTGCAGCCAGTCTGATCCTGAGCGGCCCGCTCGGTATATAAGGAAAAGTTAGTCGGGCCAGTTTTCAATTCTCTCGCTCCGCGCCACGAGTAACTGTGCCGCCATGCCTCCCAAAACTTCCGGAAAGGCTGCCAAGAAGGCTGGAAAGGCCCAGAAGGCCATTGCCAAGGGTGACAAGAAGAAGAAGCGCAGGAGGAAGGAAAGCTACAGCATCTACATCTACAAGGTACTGCAGCAAGTGCACCCCGACACAGGAGTCTCCTCCAAAGCTATGTCCATCATGAACTCTTTCGTGAACGACATCTTCGAGCGCATCGCTGCCGAGGCTTCCCGCCTGGCGCACTACAACAAACGCTCCACCATTACAAGTCGGGAAATCCAGACAGCTGTCCGACTCTTGCTGCCCGGTGAACTGGCCAAGCATGCCGTGTCTGAGGGCACCAAGGCTGTCACCAAGTACACCTCTTCCAAGTAAGAGGTTACTTGTGCACAACAAACACGCCATCCCACTACTACAACTTAATCGGCTCCATCGGAGCCACAGTTACATGTTAAAGAGACAGTTACCGACAGTGATATATTGAGAGGGAAATAAAAAAATAAAAAAATTATAATAATCTGCATTCTCTATTGGCGTAGAAACCGGACTAAATCGAAACATAATAAATAAATAAATAAATTCTGCGTGGAGTACTTTTACACCCACTGCAAAGTTACATACATGGAGTGTGTTTGGGCTTCATTTCTTGTTTGCAGCATGCCTATTTCATGTAAAAAAAAATTTTATTTTATTTTATTGTATGTTCTTTTATTTTATTTATTTCTTTACTTACTTATTCTTTATATATTTATTTGTTACTAGCTCTTGTTTGTTGCACCCACCCACCTCCCGAATTGATGACCTACTATACAATCGTACCTCCACGAATGTTACCAACTTACCGTTAGGCGATTTGGGTAACCGAAATTAACGCTCTCCGACCACCAACCATTTCGATTGTCATGAAAATTATCTTCAGAACAGTTCTTTGGCCCTGAGAAGGGACGAGTTATAGATGTCTGGTAGGTTTTGTTGTGCTTTTTGTTTTTCCCCAAGGAAGAGGACTTAAGCACGCTCTCCGCGGATGCGCCGGGCCAGCTGGATGTCCTTGGGCATGATGGTAACGCGCTTGGCGTGAATGGCACACAGGTTGGTGTCCTCGAAAAGACCCACCAGGTAAGCCTCAGAGGCTTCCTGCAGAGCCACGACGGCAGACGACTGGAAGCGCAGGTCAGTCTTGAAATCCTGGGCGATCTCACGCACCAGGCGCTGGAAGGGCAGCTTCCTGATGAGTAGCTCTGTGCTCTTCTGGTAACGACGGATCTCACGAAGGGCGACGGTTCCGGGCCTGTAACGATGGGGCTTCTTGACACCACCGGTGGCTGGGGCGGACTTGCGAGCTGCCTTGGTGGCAAGCTGCTTCCGTGGAGCCTTGCCTCCAGTGGACTTGCGGGCAGTCTGTTTAGTACGGGCCATCTCGACGACGAAATAGTCAATACGGGCGGCCCGGCAGGCGGGCGGGCTTATATACAGACATTCTCCACCCCAGTGGCCACCTCATTGGCCACGAGTGCCGCATGCGTCATCCGCAAGCTACGCCCCACCTCCAAGAGGGAGGGACGGCCTTGGATGAACGATACTACCGCTGCGTCCACAGCACGCCACCTACTCCCACCAAACCGTGGGCGAAGGCCACACCAGGACCACCTGTAGTAGCAACCACAACAACATGACTGGACGAGGCAAAGGAGGCAAGGGACTTGGAAAGGGTGGCGCCAAGCGTCATCGTAAGGTGCTTCGCATCCAGGGCATCACCTCGCTTCTCCGCCATTCGGCCAGCTCGGCGTGGAGGTGTTAACGTATATCCGCCTTCATCTACGAGGAGACCCGCGGCGTCCGCAAGGTGTTTCTGGAGAACGTCATCCGTGACGCCGTCACCTACACCGAGCACGCAAAAAGGAAGACCGTCACCGCCATGGATGTGGTGTATGCCCTGAAACGGCAGGGCCGCACCCTTTATGGTTTTGGTGGTTAATCAACCTGATGGACGGGCGCACACCACCACCACCACCACGACAAACAAATATACGGACCTAATTTTAGGTCCACATTTAAATCGCTAAAGAGTTGGTTAGACACTGAGTAAATCGTTGAAAATATATCCAATCACATGATCCTCTCTAATTCTGGACTTGTGGTATGAGTATAGGTTGTGTGTGAACGTGTTGGAACCACTTCCTAATAATTGTCAGTCAGTCAGTCAACATTCACCTAACCTCCAGGTACCTCACCTAACTTCCTGTAGCGTCACCGAACCTCACGAAATGTAACCCAATGTAGTTTATAATCTATCCTAACATGACATAACATAACCACGCACTATATTACTTCGGTAAGAGTAATGAGTTTTAATACACAAAGTTGCAGTTATCATTCATTCATACATACATACATACATACATACATACATACATACATACATACATACATACATACATACATACATAACATGCTAGTGGCAGGGGGGGATTGAAGTGAATTTTAGGAGGATAGAATAGGTGCAGTGGCTAAACAGCGCTTGCGTGAGGGACTTTAAGCAGCAACTCGCCTGGATGCGGCAGGATAGAGTCAGGTCAAGCGTCCGGTGCATGTTGGGTTCCGCCATGGTTTCTCAGTGTTTGGTCGGCTTGATTTTGTGTGTGTTGTTTTCTTGTTTGGAGGAAATGTCTTGGTATTCTTCTTCTTAGCTTGAAGTTGATTTTCTTCTAACTCTTCTCCTCTTGTTGTTCGTCTTCCCCGTGTCTGCTATCATTCTGTAAAGACTCTATATATGTATGTAGGTATGAGTGAGTAACAGTTGCCGGTTACAGTGATACTTCATATTCGCTGGTGTTGTACTGTATGGCTTCGGTATTTCTTAATATACAAACGGCACCGTTAGGGGATTGAGGTATTTAAAAACCAGCCTGCATTACTTATATATAGAAATAAATAATGTGGCTTGGACAATAATGACGACTACTCTCTCCTACCTTCCCCAAACAAGGGCTTTTCGCAAGTATACATTGGACACAAATGACTTAGTACATCATAAATTGGTGGTTTAACAAAAGCCCTCATTAGAGAAAGGTGAAGGAGCACACAGTGAACATACAGATTAATGTTTGCACGCGTAGATCATGTAAGGTGAGATGTTGAACACCAGACACGTAGTGTAGTAACTACCTCACAGATGGCGTTATGAGGGGCCTGATGATGTAGCAGTTACCTCACAGATGGTGTTATGAGGAAATTCACATGATGATGCTGTAGCAAAACATTCACTACGTGGTGTCGTAGCATCTTGGGGACACCACGTGGTCGACATGACTCACTCATTCAAGTGGGTGAGGTGTGGTCCCAGGCCTCTCTATCGTGGAGTCTCAGGGGCAGTATAACTGGGTACCTGGGACCTCACTGTGTGAAGGTGGTTAGCTAGCTTGGGTAAGACTCAACTGCCGAGTTGTTTTTCACTGAGTTAAGCACTGTTCACCACTATTCATCACTGGTTCCATTCCTTGGCCAAATGAGATAGTACCTTATGGCAAGAACTTGTTGATAGTCCGCTGGGGAGGAGGGTTCAGGGGAGTGAGTTGGTATGGGCCAACATATAAATAATAATAATAATAATAATAATTAACGGTTTATTGAAAGAGCTTGGCAGCCAGAAGACTGAAAATATACAGTTACATATTTGGGAAATGGGTTACGAATTACAAATAATATACAAGTAACATGAGTGACACAAATAAGACATATAATAACTAGCTGGGGAAAAGCTCAAACTACAGTTCATTTCAACATAGTGACAGTGCAAGGAGTAGTGTTTACTGGGAGTGAGTACACTGATTTATTACAAGTTATCGATAATTTTTACAATGGTTGGGACTGGGCTGTTCTTATAGCGATCAGTTCGTGCACGTATGGGCTGGGCTGGATGCGGTTGTGGTGTCGAAGAGCAATTCTCGGACTAGGGATCTCAGGTGGTAGTAGGAGCCGGTGTCGGGGATGGTGTAGAAGCTTCTTACCAAATTTGCAGATGAGGTCGTGGTAATGGTCAGTGAGAGTCTAAAGGGTCAGTGTGTTGAGCGCTTCTTGATATGTGGAGTAGGAAGGGTAGAGAATAATCTTGCATGGCCTCTTTTGCACTTTTTCGAGGTGTTTACGTTGTGTGGCATTTAGGGAGGAAGACCAGGTGGAGGAGGCATAGGTGAGCTTGGGAAGTATGAATGTTGTGTAAACACTGAGGAGCTCGTGTGCAGGACCACCGAGGGACTTGAGTCGGCGTAGGAGGTGGAGACGGAAACTGGAGGATTTGATAACTTCACTGACGTGTGGTTTCTAATTTAGTTTGTTGTCTATATGTATGTGTGTGTGTGTGTGTGTGTGTGTGTGTGTGTGTGTGTGTGTGTATGTGTGTGTGTATACTACTGTACTTTTTAGATCCTCCTACGCAACCTAACCTATTATAGTTAAGTATAGTAGGCTATACACTATTTTGTTAGTATGTGTTATAAAATGAAATTGCATGTTATTATTATTAATATTATTATTATTAATATTATTATTATTATTATTATTAGTAGTAGTAGTAGTAGTATTATTATTATTA
>NW_024745922.1:0-3762 GCF_018991925.1 Homarus americanus
TACTCCCACCCCTTACTCCTACCCCTTACTCCGACCCCTTAATCCCACCCCTTAATCCCACCCTTACTTCCACGCCTTACTCCCACCCCTTACTCCCACCCCACTCCCACCCCCCCTCATCCCCACCCCCACCCCACGCCCACTCCCACCCCACTCCCAACCCCACTCCCCACCCTTAATTCCCCACCCCCACTCCCACCCCACCCCACCCCCACTCTCACACACCCCCAACCCCACGCCCACTCCCCATGCCTTTACTCCCACCCCCACTCCCACCACTTCACTCCCACCCCCTACTCCCACCCCTACTCCTACCCCCCATCTCTACCCCTTACTCCCACCCCCTTACTCCCAATCTCTACTCCCAATTTTAAGCTCCCACCCCTTGATTCCCCACCCTTACTCCCACCCCTTACTCCCACGCCTTACTCCCACGCCTTACTCCCACCCCTTACTCCCACCCCTTACTCCCACCCCTTACTCCCACCCCTTACTCCCACGCCCTACTCCCACGCCTTACTCCCACGCCTTACTCCCACCCCTTACTCCCACCCTTACTCCCACCCATTACTCCCATCCCTTACTCCCACCCCTTACTCCCACCCCTTACTCCTACCCCTTACTCCCACCCCTTACTCCCACCCTTACTCCCACGCCTTACTCCCACCCCTTACTCCCACCCCTTACTCCCACCCCTTACTCCCACGCCTTACTCCCACCCTTCACTCCTACCCTTCGCTTCTACCCCCACTGTTACCCCACACTACGCTGGTAATTGAAGACATCATACATTTGTTCACTTAGACACCACTTATTATTCAGGACCTAATGGCTATAATATCAGAGTCATTATTCTTAACTCAACTTTATATATATATCAATTGTCAAAAACCTTCACCACAAGAAAGAAAAGAACAGTCGGGTATGGCAGAAAATGTAATAAACGAACATGGAGTAAGACATCAAGCTCCATATTGTAAACAAGATCATCGTCATTGTTTATTTATTGCGAGGAAAAATATTGTTCGCAATATAATTATAAAAACCTTCTGTAATTCATTCTCTTCATTACACTAAAAGGTAATGAAGTATATAAAGAAAATAGTTTATAAATTACTAAAATAAAAATACGTATAAAAAAGTAAAATAACATCTATTGATGGAATAGAAAAGAATTATATCGTAAGTGGGTAAAAGATTTCTTGGGTAGGTTTTAGAATACAATAACTGTTTTCTGCATTACACCGATGGTTCCAAGTCAGAAATTATCCTTAAGTTTTGTGAATCAGTATTTACAGTTTTTCTTAAAGGGTGACTTAAGTTACGGTCACACGATCCCTTTGATGAGCAATTAATTTGGAGCAAGAAATTACGAGTAATTTCTTCCAAATGTGGTCACACGAGTGGCTCTTGGTTCAGTTACTACAGCAAGAAAAAAAAGTTAACGCCGCTGTGCGAGTAGAAGGGAGACGGAACATCACAACAACAATGCAGACGACGCAGCAGCTATCCTTGGTATTATTGTTATTATTAAAAAGAAATGAGAGAAAGCGAAGAAAAACTATTGGGGACTCGTAAGTGGCTGGCGAGGAGGAGGAACGAGTGTTTAATATAGACTGGTTCAACTATCGTAGTTACAGTAGGGAGGGTTGTTAGTGTGTGGAGAATGACTGGCTGTATGGGCTTGTGTTTTGTAAACAAACACGCCAAAACACCACCCAAATAATAAACTCAGTGTGTCGTAAAAAACTGTTTGTGCATTTTATACATAATGTTATTGATCTATGTTATATATAGCCAAGGTAAATACTCGATAAATAAGCTTCGTGTCATTAAATATGGTATTAACCGGGTTTTGAACCGATAATCTTGCTCGAAATAGTCAAGAAATTGACTATCACGATTGTCAATAAAAATGCTTCAAAAACTTGCTCGAATTTCTCGAAAATTGCTCGAAATAACTTTCCGGCAAGAAATTGCTAAAAAAAAATGCGCCCATGTGACCAGTGCTTTAAGAATTGTATGATATCCTCATGGCAATGGACACACACACACACACACTCACCCCATACACAGTCACACACTCACCATGCACAATCACACACACCATATATTATTACTAAAATATGCGTCAGAGACCATGCGAATACACACACACACACACCATGTTATATATACACCCAGGCCAAATAGGTCAATTATACATTGAATACGTCATCAACATTGTAATAAATACACACACACACACTTACAGTACACACTATGTAAACAAATAAACACACACTATATACACACACACACACAATAGTGCCCAACTGGGAAGCATGTGAGGTTCATGCTTGCCTTTATGACTCATGCATAAGGGCGTAAAAGGCCTGAAGGGTCATGGGTTTTGTCAGCAAGTTACATAAAGTGACGCAATTGATGGAAGTGTGGGGGAAAATTCCTGGTACAATTTATCTGTTTATGGTATGTGCGAGGTTCCTACACGCGGTGTTTACTGAATCAAATTAACTTGGCTCGACCTTTTGAGAGACGCCAAGTGATCAAAGAGTCGATTATGAATTACTTGGTACAATATCAGTAATATTTGTATAAATCAAAGGTGCTGTCACACACACACACACACACACACACACACACACACAATAATACCTAATGCACAATCAATTACAACACAGTTTTATGAATGAGTTTGAGATTGTGGGTCAACCAAAGTCTCAACCTCAAAAACAAGTGCTTTTTGTTGTAAAAGTTCAAAGTAACACACTCTATTTTACACTTTTCAAATCATTTATTTTTATCTACTCTGGTAGCCAATTATTTTATTAATTTGTATTGTAAAGGTCCGGAAGATGAATAAATTTATTTTCAAAAGGAAATCACATCGTCCTAGTGTTGCGGCCTGACTCGTCAACGATGTTAATAAGCTCTGAGTACATACCGCTGGTGAAACTATTATATTAACAACACGACAGCATACCAGAATGTTCACTATTTAACAATAATTCAGCCTTAATTTAATTCTTCACCAACTTAAGACACATATAATCCAGAAGGAAGCAAACATGGATGGATATCGTATTTCACTATAAAATTATGAACTTATAAACATTTATGAGTTCACAAGTGGTTCTCTGATAGACCTAAAACATCAGATGGAAGAAACAGGTATTGAACCCCGGATATACATTCATTTATTCTATTAGAAAAGTTACGTAAACGAGCGTTAAATACGTTTAAGTAATCACAGTTTACGAAGCTGAAGTCGAGATATTAGAAGATGAAGAAGACTTTAGCATATCAGTATAATTCACACCGCGCCAGGATGTTAAGTAAAATAATGAGAGATGTGCTATATATATACCTGTTCCAGGAATGGTATATCAAAAAGTACAGGATTTACTTCACAGATATTTAAATATCTATCGGGTATATTATATAAATTATATCAATATATCTGTTTATAACCAAATATGGCATCAGAGATATCACCGTTTGCCATCATATTCTAAATAACTTCTAAAAGCATATTCTCCAATGTATAATACCATCATACACTATAAAATTAATAACGTAAGTATATAAATCAGCAGTAACATAAATAATATCAGCATTGTTTAGAATATCATATATTAAGCGTGGATCTCAGTTAAAGCGGTATGTCAGCTCAACAGAACGATATCAGAGTATACGACACTATAATTCAATAAATACTGTCAGGTATCTAAGTATATCAGGTGTAATCACTGAGAAGTCAGA
>NW_024745923.1:0-12254 GCF_018991925.1 Homarus americanus
CTTAACAGGACAGATGCAAGTACACTTAACAGGGTAGATACAAGTACACTTAACAGGACAGATGCAGGTACACTTAACAGGACAGATACAGGTACACTTAAGATGACAGATACAAGTACACTTAACAGGACAGATTCAAGTACACTTAACAGGACAGATACAAGTACACTTAACAGGACAAATGCAAGTACATTTAACAGGACCGATACAAGCACACTTAACAGGACAGATACAAGTACGCTTTGAATCCTGAGCATGTTTATACTTTAAGAGACTACTGGACAGCCACTGGTCAGACTGGGAAATAAATCAAATGAATTGCCGTATAAGTCCGGGTGAAGGAGCGGCCACCAATGTTTATATGAATGGATAATTACCTATGTTGATCTACTGTATAGGCGGCGGGAACATGCAATGGTCTAGTGAGTTTTGTTTGGTACCTGTTGTTAATGATTTCTCTCTTCTCTTCTCTTCTCAATGGTCTTACACGTATTCAGTTATACAGTAATAACAGTCGACGTCAGCTGTTCTCCGCCAGTGTTCGCGTGACGTCACTGCGTCGTGTGAGAATAATTATTGTAATCACAGTTCCGGAAGAGTCCATAACACGGCACGTCACTTAACTGGTTCTGTAGTTAGGGTTTTTTATATGATATCTCCGGCAAACGGTTTAGTTCATATATCCGGCAAATGTTTTAGTTCATATATCCGGCAAATGTTTTAGTCCATATATCCGGCAAATGTTTTATTTCATATCGCCGGTAAATGTTTTAGTTCATATATCCGGCAAATGTTTTAGTTCATATCTCCGGCAAACGGTTTAGTTCATATCTCCGGCAAACGGTTTAGTTCATATCTCCGGCAAACGGTTTAGTTCATATATCCGGCAAATGTTTTAGTTCATATATCCGGCAAATGTTTTAGTTCATATATCCGGCAAATGTTTTAGTTCATATATCCGGCAAATGTTTTAGTTCATATATCCGGCAAATGTTTTATTTCATATCGCCGGTAAATGTTTTAGTTCATATATCCGGCAAATGTTTTAATTCATATCTCTGGCAAACGGTTTAGTTCATATCTCCGGCAAACGGTTTAGTTCATATCTCCGGCAAACGGTTTAGTTCATATATCCGGCAAATGTTTTAGTTCATATATCCGGCAAATGTTTTAGTTCATATATCCGGCAAATTTTTTAGTTCATATATCCGGCAAATGTTTTAGTTCATATATCCGGCAAATATTTTAGTTCATATATCCGGCAAATTTTTTAGTTCATATATCCGGCAAATGTTTTAGTTCATATATCCGGCAAATGTTTCAGTTCATATATCCGGCAAACGTTTTAGTTCTGGTATACGTTACGTATTTTTTCATTTTTATTAATACCTTTACATGATGATGATGATGAATGGTGATAATGATGATGACCTTTAAATATGATAACGACTTAACTTTAACTGTAATAATAACATATAAATACTGGTTTAAAAATAATATAATTAGTCAGCAGTAAATTTAACACCACTGACCCAAGCTTACATAAACACACCTGATTTACCAATTTGTTAAGTTCACAATTAATGGGTATTTTACACTCAAAAGTTTATAGCCAATTACGTTTTAATGAATGATTGCATTTTTGTGTGTCAAAGGCGACCGTACGTCTGGCGAAGGAGTTTTATGACTGTGAGGAGAAGGCCAGACGCTGCTCATTACCAGGACTGGCAGTGTGTTTTATGGTAGACCCCTGACTGTGCCCCGACGACACCAGCCGATCACACACACATTTACTCACTCACTTACTCCACCGACAGACTATTACTACGTCGACAGATTCTCACATATATTCTTCCCGTAATTAGTGAAGGTCGGCTGGTCTCCACACTCCCTCCCCTTCCCCGTGTCCACGGCGGCCACCACACACGTAGCCAAAGATCCATTTACAAGCTCCTTACACGTGTGTGTGAGCCCCGCCCACCATTCTCCGGACACACACACATTTCATACTGTCCTCGGATGGGCGTGTGACTTGTGGCAGGTGTCGTCGCCCTTACCTTACGACCCAAGACAATGTTTCTTACCTACCACTGTGTCGGACATTACTGCTGTCTTCCCTGCTGGCGGGGCACGTAGGTCGACCATCACACATAATGTTTACTTACAAAATACACAATAGTTTCCACCATTCAGGATGATGCAATAACTAACCTCTTGAGGATTTTTAGCTTTAATTATCGTCCTTCGAATGTTATTGTTTAAACCAATGTCCTTAAAGATTTATAGCTTAAACCATCGTTAAAGGTTATAACAGCTGGGTTAAGTTCTCTGTCATCATCTTTTAGGATTTGGTTTGACATTAAAAATAACCATTATTCCCGTCTTTATATACAGCATTAACCCTAGGCCACATTATTCACCGTCTTGGCCACTAGTCTTATTCATCATAGTTTAATACCGTCTCTTCACTATTCCGAGTTCAGACCAGTATCATCTGCATATCGAACATTTGATACTACTTTACCATTAACTTTTAGTCCTTCATCGTTTCTTATAACTTTTCTCATTATAAATTTTTGATCGGTGATTATGCAGTCCTGGAGATAGCACGCAGCCCTTTCTAACTCCTTCCGAGGGTTAGGTTAGTTTAGGTTAAGTTAGGTTTTATTAATTAAGTAGATGATGATGATGTTAGGTTGTGTTAGGGATCTCTTGAAGACTAGGAGTCCCCGCATATTTCGCTTGGTGATTAAGTACCTTAACTCTAAACGGGGGGTTAGGCTAGTTTAAGTTAGATTGAGTTAGGTTAGGTTACGTTAGGTTAAATTGGATTAAATTGGGTTAGATTAGGTTTTAATTAGGTTAGATTTGGTTAGGTTGAAACAAGGGATGGCTCCTTAACTTTATGATATCCGGTTAATGTTAGGATAAGTGTTATAAAGATAGGGCAGGTTAATGTTTGGTTTGGTTTGGTTAGGTTAGCTTTGCGTTATGTTAGGTTACATTAGTTTAATGTTAGGTTAACTTAATGGACTAGGTGGCGAAACTGCGAATCATCGCCCCCCCCCCTCTCCCTCCCCACTCCACCTGCTGTTTGATAATTTTGATAAACGACCAAACAGGCAGACAGACAGAGATAACTACACGAATAAATATATAATGAAATGGACATACACTTAGACAGATGAATATATCAAATAGACAGACAGACACAAGACCCCCCAGGTTGGTATGTCATGGTCCTTCAGTGTGTGGTGATAAATGGCTCGGGTCTTGTGTGTTCGTGGGTCTGCGGGTCTCTGAATTTTCTAAAAGTTATTATTACTTTTTCTTCGTCAGTAATGTATAGGAGTGATGCTCAAGGTTCCTTTATTAACGGTGGGTCTCTCTCTCTCTCTCTCTCTCTCTCTCTCTCTCTCTCTCTCTCTCTCTCTCTCTCTCTCTCTCTCTCTCTCTCTCTCTCTCTCTGTGTGTGTGTGTGTTTTGCGCTATTCGGCCCCTGAAGAGCCCTGGCGTCTCCTTACTAACGTTGCGTCAAATGGCCTAAGACACAAACTGGCGTTTCTCCCACTCCTGGGAGTTGTTGATATAGTGTGCGCCTATTTTTGCCAGGTCTTGGAGGGGGAGGTGTCTATCTGTCCTTCTGTCTTTTCAATTGTGTGATGCTCTCTCTCTCTCTCTCTCTCTATTTTTCCTTCTTCCTCTTTTCCCTCTTTCTTTTTCCTTCTTTCACTTTTCTCTCTCTCTCCTTTCTCCTGTCTCTCTTTCATTCTCCCTCTGCTGCTCTCTGATTCATCCTCTCGACTTTTCCCTCCTCTCTCTCTCTCCAGAAACAATAAATATACAGTAAACTCCTAAGTGGCATCCCTCCCCCTACACCAATTACCATACATGGGTCAACACGTGGACACGTCAATAGTCATCAGTGGTAGAACGTAACAAAGGGTAATCCTGGGCCGAGTTTACTCTTTTCAATAATTTACCATCCAGCTATTCTTATATGCTCTTTATCTCTATATACCTTATATTCTTATATAAGTAACTCGTATGCTTCTCTGCTTATGTTTTCCAAGTCAATGTTCTTTCTTTCATTTCCTTTCATATATATATATATATTCTCAGTTTCAATGTTCCTACCTTTCTGAAGTATACTTTGTTATATGTCTATTCTTATACATGGGTTAGTCTGGGGAACCATGTTATTCTTTGTACAACTCTTTTTATACTTACAAAGGGTAGCTGCCACCACCCAGACTTTTCATTATATAACCTAACTCATGGAAAGTTGTTGGGTAGTGTGGTAGATGTCTAGGCACGTGAGTAAGTATTATTTTCTGGGAACCAATGTTAAGAAGGAGCAGAGTGGTGATACTCGGAGATTTACTAATTCAATATTTATTGACAAGTGAGTGGAGAAGATGCATCTTAAATTCACTCAGGCTAAACAGAACCGCAATTAACTTATTAAATCATCAAACACTTCAAGAGCTTATTACCTCATTCAACACCTCCAAATACTCATTACTTTATTAGACAATTGGGATATCATTACCTTGATACATGAGATTCCGTAACTATTA
The DNA here is from genome assembly GCF_018991925.1 of Homarus americanus. NCBI lineage: Eukaryota > Metazoa > Arthropoda > Malacostraca > Decapoda > Nephropidae > Homarus > Homarus americanus. The sequence continues at coordinate 4,581 of NW_024745923.1, forward strand.
TTCACAAGCCATCACTGGACTAAAATCGTAAATCGAGATAAATGAAACAAATTGATGAATCACATTGAAAATTTTTGAAACTTAAAGGGCGAAGTGTTCTTATGGATGTTCACCTAACAAACACAATGCGAGTTACCTGTTCAGCGATAAACAAGCAAACACACACTCACACACACACACTCACACACACACCACAAACAAACTTTGCAAAATAGTTCAACATTTCGTGACTGTGGTCTTAAGGTCAGGGTCAGGTTAGAGGCTACAACCACTCACTACTAACCTGACCAATTGACGGAGCCAACATTCACTCGAGAACCAGACGGGATAACTTAACCAATATTCATCACTTTTGTATTATAGAATTGATGTGTCTGTTCCTCATATACCGTCATCACATTCGAGCATTGGGATGTAATAAACACAAATGACCTAACCTAACCTGCCACTAAAACCAGATTTTCTATTACATAACGCTAAGACAGTGGTTCTCAACCTTGTTTGCCCCATGCACCCCTTTCACCATATGTCAGAATGTCATTCCCCCCTCCTTTCCAAGATTGTCTGCCTCAATAAGTGCATTCCAAATAATATGCATATAATACTGAAAATCCTTTATTTTTTCCATATTAGTACAGTACATATACATTTACAATTTTACATGGATTATTTTTATAGTGGAGTTTTACAAATTAAATACCAATTGAAAATGTTGATGGATTTATAAAACTTGAATAAAAGTAAAATAGTTTTTTTTATATTTATAATGAATTACTTAACAGACCAAACTGAAGCATAATGCAATAAACAAAAAGTTCAATAGAATACCAGGATATTGTAAATTTGTAATTAATTTTATTCAGATAAAGATTACAGTCAATGAGAAACCTGTGATTGTTTTTTCTTCGCCAATTCTGGGATACGCGGAGGAGTGCTTGAAAGGGCACAACGCAGGTCATTTTCTACCTCTAATCTACTACGTTGCTTCGTTTTAATTTGCAACAGAGTTGAAAAGCCTGACTCACAAAGATATGTCGACACAAACGGAAGCAATGCACGGATAGCTCTTTCTGCCACTTTTGGGTAGGAATCGCACATCAAGGGCCAAAATTCTGTGATTGATTTCTCATTGAACATATCTCTTGCTCCCGAATCAGTTTCCCCCCCCCCCTGAAAACCTGAATTCCCCCCCTGGGGGGAATTCCCCCCTGGTTGAGAACCCCTGGTGTAGATGATGATGGTGAAGATGATAATGGTGTAGATGATGATGGTGTAGATGATAATAGTGTAGATGATAATAGTGTAGATGATAATAGTGTAGATGATAATAGTGTAGATGATGATCGTGTAGAAGATGATAGTGTAGATGATAGTGTAGATGATAATAGTGTAGATGATGATCGTGTAGATGATAATAGTGTAGATGATGATCGTGTAGATGATAATAGTGTAGATGATAATAGTGTAGATGATGATCATGTAGATGATGATAGTGTAGATGATGATCGTGTAGATGATGATCGTGTAGATGATGATAATGTAGATGATAATAGTGTAGATCTACACTATCATCATCTACACTCAACATTTTCTCACAGTTCCAACCTGACTCTATATCTACAGGAGCCTTTACAATAAGACTAGCAGGTTGTTCCAAAATACTATATCATCGTAGAGCGCGAGTTATGACGAGACCTTGTCTGATATCTGTTGTTTTCATAATACACTTGATGGGATACTCCTGTAGTTGGAATCCCCAATTCGAGCAAGGTGTAGCTCGATAACTCCACATATGGACGTCCTATCACCTAACATTTGAAGAGAGGAACGATATCGCTAAAATGTTTGGCTGCAAGTTGATCCCACTCTATTTACCAGAGGAGGGTTGTCAAAAATAATCAGGTCCGAAGGGTGAGCAAGGTATCCTTCCCCCACTGGTGAAAGGTAGACCTTCCTCACCGCTGGAGGGTGCAGAGAGTAGCCCCTCATCACTGACGGAGGGTGCAGAGAGTAGCCCCTCATCACTGACGGAGGGTGCAGAGAGTAGCCCCTCATCACTGACGGAGGGTGCAGAGAGTAGCCCCTCATCACTGACGGAGGGTGCAGAGAGTAGCCCCTCATCACCGACGGAGGGTGCAGAGAGTAGCCCCTCATCACTGACGGAGGGTGCAGAGAGTAGCCCCTCATCACTGACGGAGGGTGCAGAGAGTAGCCCCTCATCACTGACGGAGGGTGCAGAGAGTAGCCCCTCATCACTGACGGAGGTGCAGAGAGTAGCCCTCATCATGACGGAGGTGCAGAGAGTAGCCCCTCGCCCTGACCCAGAGGGTGCGAGGTAACCCTCATCACTGACGGAGGTGAAGAAACCAGCCCCTCCTCTGCAGTAGCTAGCCCCTCCTCTGGTCGGAGGGATGAGCAACCCCTCTCACCGCCATTAGCTAGCCCCTCCTGGAGGGGTGCAGAGAGTAGCCCTCCTCACCGCCAGTAGCTAGCCCCTCCTCACAGTCGGAGGGGTGCAGAGGTAGGCCCTCACCTCACCCGCCGGAGGGGGCGGAAAACTAGCCCCTCCTCACCGCCGGTAGCTAGCCCCTCCTCACAGTCGGAGGGAGCAGAGAGTAGCCCCTCCTCACCGCCGGAGGGTGAAGAAACTAGCCCCTCCTCACCGCCGGTAGCTAGCCCCTCCTCACCGCCGGAGGGTGAAGAAACTAGCCCCTCCTCACCGTCGGTAGCTAGCCCCTCCTCACCGCCGGAGGGTGAAGAAACTAGCCCCTCCTCACCGTCGGTAGCTAGCCCCTCCTCACCGCCGGTAGCTAGCCCCTCCTCACCGCCGGTAGCTAGCCCCTCCTCACAGTCTGAGGGTGCAGAGGGTAGCCCCTTCTTACTTCCAGGAATGAGTAGAGACAACAAAACTCTATACAGAGTTTTGTTTGTCTTCTGCTGTGTATTGATTATCATTTTCTTTTTCCTGTTTGTACAGTCCGTTCGGGAGCTCGTTGAAGAGTACCGATAAGAAAAGAAGCCCAAAAATGTACAGGCCAAGGATATGTCAACGAGATGAGGTATTTTGTGGCCGGGCAAGATGGAAATGCACTGTAAATGACATTCAACACCAGCAAGTGCGGCGCACTTAATACTGGAACAAACAAATACTGTCAATGTACAACCTTAACAACATCAACTTACAGAAGTAGACTTCTATCATATCTCCCCGCACTCTTGGTCTTTGTAGGGAATGCAAGTTAAATTTCTTTAATCTATCTTGATATGGAAGGTTTCTAAGTCCCAGAATTATTTTCGTTATTCTTCGCTACACTGACTCCAGTTATTTGATATCCATTCTATAAATAAGTGCACCAGAATTGAACAGTATAATCGAGGTACTTCCTGATTAGTGCAATATGACCTCCACACTCTTATTACTTATACTTCTAGATATAAAACCCAATACTCTGTTTGCCTTATTTCGATCATTAACGCACTGTTTTCTAGGCCATAGGTGATCTAACTTAACCTTAGATCACATTAGGTTAGGATTAAGTTAGGTGGGATTAGATTTAGGATAAGTTCAGGGGAAGTTAAGTTAAATTAAGTTAAAACAGATATTAACATTGAACAAGAAAATTTAATTATTTTTGTCTTATTACAAGGTCAAGATAACCACTTCATATTCTTAAAAGCCCCCTACACTATTATCATCTACACCATCATCATCTACACCATCATCATCTACACCATTATCATCTACACCATCATCATCTACACCAGGGGTTCTCAACCAGGGGGGAATTCCCCCCAAGGGGGGAATTCAGGTTTTCAGGGTGGGGGGGGGGAAACTGATTCGGGAGCAAGAGATATGTTCGATGAGAAATCAATCACAGAATTTTGGCCCTTGATGTGCGATTCCTACCCAAAAGTGGCAGAAAGAGCTATCCGTGCATTGCTTCCGTTTGTGTCGACATATCTTTGTGAGTCAGGCTTTTCAACTCTGTTGCAAATTAAAACGAAGCAACGTAGTAGATTAGAGGTAGAAAATGACCTGCGTTGTGCCCTTTCAAGCACTCCTCCGCGTATCCCAGAATTGGCGAAGAAAAACAATCACAGGTTTCTCATTGACTGTCATCTTCATCTGAATAAAATTAATTACAAATTTACAATATCCTGGTATTCTATTGAACTTTTTGTTTATTGCATTAAGCTTCAATTTGGTCTGTTAAGTAATTCATTATAAATAAATAAAAACTATTTTACTTTTATTCAAGTTTTATAAATCCATCAACATTTTCAATTGGCATTTAATTTGTAAAACTCCACTATAAAAATAATCCACGTAAAATTGTAAATGTATATGTACTAATATGGAAAAAATAAAGGATTTTCAGTATTATATTCATATTATTTGGAATGCACTTTTTGAGGCAGACAATCTTGGAAAGGAGGGGGGAATGACATTCTGGCATATGGTGAAAGGGGTGCATGGGGCAAACAAGGTTGAGAACCACTGAATTTTAACACATACACACATGCAATGAAACCTCTATTTAAAGAACTATATGTAGATGAAAGTCCCTTATATCGAGGATTAGTTCGTTATATCTAGGTCTCACTGTACCTGTACCTATAGTTGTATTTATACCTGTATTGCTACCTGTAATTGTACCTGTTATTGTAATTAAGGAAATGTAATTAAATATCTCCAGGTAACGTTAAGTAGATGTTACTCATAGGTTAGAATTATACCAGGTGTGTGTGTGTGTGTGTGTGTGTGTGTGTGTGTGTGTGTGTGTGTGTGTGTGTGTGTGTGTGTGTGTGTGTGTGTGTGTGAGTGTGTGTGTGTTTGCTTGTTTATCGCTGAACAGGTAACTCGCATAGTGTTTGTTAGGTGAACATCCATAAGAACACTTCGCCCTTTAAGTTTCATAAATTTTCAATGTGATTCATCAATTTGTTTCATTTATCTCGATTTACGATTTTAGTCCCTAATCAAATGAGCAATATGTTTTTAATGTGATTTTATTGTGAACTTTGTGTTTCTCAGTAATTTGTTATATTTTCAGGTGTACAAAAAAAATATACAAAAAAATGGCTGTCTTATCTTTCTCATTTAGACTAAAGGAATCTGTGTGTGTTAAGAAAATAATCCTTTCGTAGTATCAATGTAACAACCATTATAATTTATATACGACAAACGACAATCACACTCTTATAAAAAGGTTCTACTTCATAATTCTAATTCACACACACACACATCAAAGGACCATAATATCATTCATTATTTATTAATATTCATGTAGTGAAGAGCAATTACAACACAGCAACACTCCCCTACAACACCTCCAAACATCGCAACACAACTACAGTAACAACCAAACATCACTCACTCACCCACAACCAAGTCATCAAAACACTCTGTGCTGAATAAAATCGCTTGGCATTATGAAAAATCAAATATCAAAAGCGACGTCCCGTAGTGAAGGTGTTTCAATGATCTTATAATGTTAAAACTCTGCAATACATTATAATATTTACACCCATAACGATAACAGCATCAGATTAATAGTAAAAAAACAGTAAGTCACACGGCAGCAAAAACTTTATATCCATTTTACCCCTTCTGTAACTGTAAAGGTAGTAATAATAATAATAGTAATAATAATAATAATAATAATAATAATAATAATAATAATAATAATAATAGTAATAATAATGATAATAATAATAATAATAATAATAATAATAATAATAATAATAATAATAATAATAATAATAGCAGCAGCAGCAAAAATAAAAATAGTCAAAATAAAAACAAAAAAGGAAATTACGAATTTCTGTCTCGACCAGCGGATATCTTGATGGCCACTGCTGTTCCTGTAATACTTTAGGAGTTATTTTATACTTATCTGTAATACCTATATTTTACCTTTAATCTTACTATTATTAATTACCTTGCGTACCGTGAATTAAACCAGGGTACACAGGGGGTTAGACCACGGTACACAAGGGGTTAGATCACGGTAAACAAGGGGTTAGACCACGGTACACAAGGGGTTTAGGGATGTATTTTCAGATATTAGGCAATTATCTTATATGGAAGAATTTGCTTAGTTATTAATGATTCTAATGTCAGTTGTTAAAACACCAAAATACATTAAAATAAAGAGATTATAATATTTCCTTATTTGTAAAAGAAATGTTAAAATTAGCGTTAAAAATGACCTAATATTGAGTGTTTGAAAGACCTTAGCTATATAAAAAGAAACACAACACTTCAACAAAAAAAATAGAGGAAAAATATAAAGTTGAGATCGAATAATGTTTATACTGCTTAATTAAAGTTTAAAGTAAAAAATAAAATGTTTAAGACCTTATCTGTTAATATTTATAAAAAGGTAAAAAAAATAACTTATTAAAGCTTACTTAAACTTTAAAATCTTTTGTCTAGCGTGAACAAATCTGACTTGGAAAACTGCAAAAATCTAAGACTGAACACGAGTACATTATTTAAGAACAAAAGAATATTTATCTTACATATATAGTTTTTAAATAATGCTTTAAGAAATTTATAAAAAAAAATTTAGAGAACGATGAGTTGAGACCTTGGGCGTAAGAAAACACAGAAACAACATTGTAGATTCTGAAAAACACTCTGAAGGTCCATGGGTTTTCTTTCGTGTACCGTAATAACATTGAGCGTACTGTTTAGGCAGAATTTCCTTAAAAACCCTATAGTTGAAGCATAAAAATAGCGACATCAGCTACAGTATATTAATATTACGAACGATAACGGCAAATAACATGCGTAAATTAATAACGAAATAGAATGCAACACAATGGCAGTGCAATAACAAAATTAATAAAACGTAGCATTAACAACGCAAAAGTAGCAAAAGTAGCGCCAAAGTAGCACATCAATAACATAAACTAACATTCTCTAAAACAAATTGAAGCACCATGATAGTTACAGAACATAAAAGTAACGAACCAGTGATAACAAAAGCACTTTATAACAGAGTATTAACCTAACAGTAACTCAACAATAAAGTGACAAACACAATTATGAGAAGAGTAACATCACAGTAACACACCTTTACAATACCAAACGTAAATAATAACAACCAAAATAACATTATAGAAAGAAGAAAAAGATTAACTCAACAATAACAAAAGACTACAAAAGCAACTCAAGTAATGCAAGATTAACACCAAAGTAACAAGTAGCAATGACAAAAGTAGCACATGATCAAAACACCAACACTAGCTCTCACTAAGCTACCCCTACAGCCTTGTTCTTTGTGTACAGTAAACATTAACACGAAGAAGAAAATTACCTTAAACTGTAGGTGAGGAAAACCCACAAAGAGAGAGAGAGAGAGAGAGAGAGAGAGAGAGAGAGAGAGAGAATGAATAGAATGTTCAAATTGTTTCACTGCCTTCCAAGAAACTTGAAAAAAGTTGCCACGAGCCTCCAGAGGCCTTAATTGTCCCCCGGGTATGATTGGCTGGACCCAAAATTACCAGCTGGGATTTTCTGCTCACCGTTTTTCTTTGATTTTTATGTTAGCTTTTTTTTCTCTCTCTTTCTTTCTTTCGTTATTTTTATTGGTTCTCCTCGATCTTTGTGTCAGGTAGAATCACTGAAGATGGAACTATCATCACTTTCAGTGTGTGTGTGTGTGT